>NC_143034.1:12390000-12447500 GCF_057628025.1 Oncorhynchus mykiss
TGTTGTGGGTCCTACTAGGAGGATTAGGGGGGATGAGTGTGTGTATCTCCTCACCTAAGAGGAAGGGGTTGTTGTGGGTCCTACTAGGAGGATTAGGGGGGATGAGTGTGTGTATCTCCTCACCTAAGAGGAAGGGGTTGTTGTGGGTCCTGCTAGGAGGATTAGGGGGGATGAGTGTGTGTATCTCCTCACCTAAGAGGAAGGGGTTGTTGTGGGTCCTACTAGGAGGATTAGGGGGGATGAGTGTGTGTATCTCCTCACCTAAGAGGAAGGGGTTGTTGTGGGTCCTGCTAGGAGGATTAGGGGGGATGAGTGTGTGTATCTCCTCACCTAAGAGGAAGGGGTTGTTGTGGGTCCTGCTAGGAGGATTAGGGGGGATGAGTGTGTGTATCTCCTCACCTAAGAGGAAGGGGTTGTTGTGGGTCCTACTAGGAGGATTAGGGGGGGATGAGTGTGTGTATCTCCTCACCTAAGAGGAAGGGGTTGTTGTGGGTCCTGCTAGGAGGATTAGGGGGGATGAGTGTGTGTATCTCCTCACCTAAGAGGAAGGGGTTGTTGTGGGTCCTACTAGGAGGATTAGGGGGGATGAGTGTGTGTATCTCCTCACCTAAGAGGAAGGGGTTGTTGTGGGTCCTGCTAGGAGGATTAGGGGGGATGAGTGTGTGTATCTCCTCACCTAAGAGGAAGGGGTTGTTGTGGGTCCTGCTAGGAGGATTAGGGGGGATGAGTGTGTGTATCTCCTCACCTAAGAGGAAGGGGTTGTTGTGGGTCCTGCTAGGAGGATTAGGGGGGATGAGTGTGTGTATCTCCTCACCTAAGAGGAAGGGGTTGTTGTGGGTCCTGCTAGGAGGATTAGGGGGGATGAGTGTGTGTATCTCCTCACCTAAGAGGAAGGGGTTGTTGTGGGTCCTACTAGGAGGATTAGGGGGGATGAGTGTGTGTATCTCCTCACCTAAGAGGAAGGGGTTGTTGTGGGTCCTACTAGGAGGATTAGGGGGGATGAGTGTGTGTATCTCCTCACCTAAGAGGAAGGGGTTGTTGTGGGTCCTGCTAGGAGGATTAGGGGGGGATGAGTGTGTGTATCTCCTCACCTAAGAGGAAGGGGTTGTTGTGGGTCCTGCTAGGAGGATTAGGGGGGATGAGTGTGTGTATCTCCTCACCTAAGAGGAAGGGGTTGTTGTGGGTCCTGCTAGGAGGATTAGGGGGGATGAGTGTGTGTATCTCCTCACCTAAGAGGAAGGGGTTGTTGTGGGTCCTGCTAGGAGGATTAGGGGGGATGAGTGTGTGTGTGTGTGTGTGTGTGTGTATCTCCTCACCTAAGAGGAAGGGGTTGTTGTGGGTCCTACTAGGAGGATTAGGGGGGATGAGTGTGTGTATCTCCTCACCTAAGAGGAAGGGGTTGTTGTGGGTCCTGCTAGGAGGATTAGGGGGGATGAGTGTGTGTATCTCCTCACCTAAGAGGAAGGGGTTGTTGTGGGTCCTGCTAGGAGGATTAGGGGGGATGAGTGTGTGTGTGTATCTCCTCACCTAAGAGGAAGGGGTTGTTGTGGGTCCTGCTAGGAGGATTAGGGGGGATGAGTGTGTGTATCTCCTCACCTAAGAGGAAGGGGTTGTTGTGGGTCCTGCTAGGAGGATTAGGGGGGATGAGTGTGTGTATCTCCTCACCTAAGAGGAAGGGGTTGTTGTGGGTCCTGCTAGGAGGATTAGGGGGGATGAGTGTGTGTATCTCCTCACCTAAGAGGAAGGGGTTGTTGTGGGTCCTGCTAGGAGGATTAGGGGGGATGAGTGTGTGTGTGTGTGTGTGTGTGTGTGTGTGTGTGTGTATCTCCTCACCTAAGAGGAAGGGGTTGTTGTGGGTCCTGCTAGGAGGATTAGGGGGGATGAGTGTGTGTGTGTGTGTTTGTATCTCCTCACCTAAGAGGAAGGGGTTGTTGTGGGTCCTGCTAGGAGGATTAGGGGGGATGAGTGTGTGTGTATCTCCTCACCTAAGAGGAAGGGGTTGTTGTGGGTCCTGCTAGGAGGATTAGGGGGGATGAGTGTGTGTGTGTGTGTTTGTATCTCCTCACCTAAGAGGAAGGGGTTGTTGTGGGTCCTGCTAGGAGGATTAGGGGGGATGAGTGTGTGTATCTCCTCACCTAAGAGGAAGGGGTTGTTGTGGGTCCTGCTAGGAGGATTAGGGGGGATGAGTGTGTGTATCTCCTCACCTAAGAGGAAGGGGTTGTTGTGGGTCCTGCTAGGAGGATTAGGGGGGATGAGTGTGTCCAGGTTGACGAGCGACGCCCCCGTAGGTCCCAGGAAGGCTTCTGGGGTGCGACACATCCGGGGGGCCGCGTAGCCCTGGGGGGGGGCGAGACGGGACAGGTCAAACATCTCCGGACTGCCCCCCCCTCGCCCGTTCACCTCGGGGGACAGGACACGCTCCCCAAACAGGTCTGGGCCTGTGGAAGGGGGAGGTAATGACATCAGCAGGAAAACATGCAGTATAAACACAACATATACATACTGGAAGACAAACAAGTGTGTGTGTGTGTGTGTGTGTGTTACCAGTAGGACTGCCAGGTTGAGGTGGTCCCTCTTCTCCTTTACACTCCTCCTCCTCCCTGACAGAGAAGGGATCCGTCCTATCAGTACCGTCCCCTGTAAGAGGGTGCGGGCTCTCCCAGCCGTGATTAACAGGGCTGGATGATGATGTGGGTGGAGCTTCCCAGGTGGGAGAGCGTGACGGAGCCCAAGGATTGGCTGGGCTGCTGGAGGAGGGGCGGGTCTTCCAGGGACTACCAATCACAGGAGTGTTGGAGTGGACTGCTGTTGAGAGAGAGAGTGCGCACGTTTTGCAATGCAGAGTTTTCATAGCAGAGCATGTGTGTGTGTGTGTGTGTGTGGGTGGGGGGGGGAGCGTGTACCACTCACCCACAGAGTCCCAGGGGTCAGAGGTCACAGCAGGCTGGGCGTCCCAGAGGTCGTCAGCTGGGGGCGGAGCCTCAGAGGGGCCAAAGATATCCACCAGATTCAAAATGGCGGACTGGAGAGAAACAGAATCACAAACATCTGGTTGTCAAGGAGACGCTGCCTTCAGAGTCACGGGCTGATTGTCCAGCAGCTATGGGACACAACAGACCGGCTTAAGACTGTCCACAACATGTAAACCAACATGTTTATTCAAACCAGAAATACGTTTGCACCATGAGCACTTGTTGTCTGTCAAATACATCGTTACAGCGGTTGGTTAGCTAACTAGCGGATTTTTGCCATGTCAGCATAGACGAGTCAAAACAAGACAACATGGTATCAACAACAAGACAACATGGTATCAACAACAAGTCAACATGGTATCAACAACAAGACAAAACAAGACAACATGGTATCAACAACAAGACAAAACAAGATAACATGGTATCAACAACAAGACAACATGGTATCAACAACAAGTCAACATGGTATCAACAACAAGACAAAACAAGACAACATGGTATCAACAACAAGACAACATGTTATCAACAAGACAATATGGTATCAACAACAAGACAAAACAAGATAACATGGTATCAACAACAAGACAAAACAAGAAAACATGGTATCAACAAGACAACATGGTATCAACAACAAGACAACATGGTATCAACAACAAGACAAAATAAGATAATATGGTATCAACAACAAGACAACATGGTATCAACAACAAGAAAAAACAAGACAACATGGTATCAACAACAAGACAACATGGTATCAACAACAAGACAAAACAAGATAACATGGTATCAACAACAAGACAACATGGTATCAACAACAAGACAACATGGTATCAACAACAAGATAACATGGTATCAACAACAAGACAAAACAAGACAACATGGTATCAACAACAAGACAAAACAAGACAACATGGTATCAACAACAAGACAACATGGTATCAACAACAAGACAACATGGTATCAACAACAAGACAACATGGTATCAACAACAAGACAAAACAAGACAACATGGTATCAACAACAAGACAAAACAAGACAACATGGTATCAACAACAAGACAACATGGTATCAACAACAAGACAAAATAAGATACCATGGTATCAACAACAAGACAAAACAAGATAACATGGTATCAACAACAAGACAAAACAAGATAACATGGTATCAACAACAAGACAAAACAAGACAACATGGTATCAACAACAAGACAACATGGTATCAACAACAAGACAAAATAAGATAACATGGTATCAACAACAAGACAAAACAAGACAACATGGTATCAACAACAAGACAAAACAAGACAACATGGTATCAACAAGACAAAATAAGATAACATGGTATCAACAACAAGACAACATGGTATCAACAACAAGACAACATGGTATCAACAACAAGACAACATGGTATCAACAACAAGATAACATGGTATCAACAACAAGACAACATGGTATCAACAACAAGTCAACATGGTATCAACAACAAGACAAAACAAGACAACATGGTATCAACAACAAGACAACATGGTATCAACAAGACAATATGGTATCAACAACAAGACAAAACAAGATAACATGGTATCAACAACAAGACAAAACAAGATAACATGGTATCAACAAGACAACATGGTATCAACAACAAGACAACATGGTATCAACAACAAGACAAAATAAGATAATATGGTATCAACAACAAGACAACATGGTATCACAACAAGAAAAAACAAGACAACATGGTATCAACAACAAGACAACATGGTATCAACAACAAGACAAAACAAGATAACATGGTATCAACAACAAGACAACATGGTATCAACAACAAGACAACATGGTATCAACAACAAGATAACATGGTATCAACAACAAGACAAAACAAGACAACATGGTATCAACAACAAGACAAAACAAGACAACATGGTATCAACAACAAGACAACATGGTATCAACAACAAGACAACATGGTATCAACAACAAGACAACATGGTATCAACAACAAGACAAAACAAGACAACATGGTATCAACAACAAGACAAAACAAGACAACATGGTATCAACAACAAGACAACATGGTATCAACAACAAGACAAAATAAGATACCATGGTATCAACAACAAGACAAAACAAGATAACATGGTATCAACAACAAGACAAAACAAGATAACATGGTATCAACAACAAGACAAAACAAGACAACATGGTATCAACAACAAGACAACATGGTATCAACAACAAGACAAAATAAGATAACATGGTATCAACAACAAGACAAAACAAGACAACATGGTATCAACAACAAGACAAAACAAGACAACATGGTATCAACAAGACAAAATAAGATAACATGGTATCAACAACAAGACAACATGGTATCAACAACAAGACAACATGGTATCAACAACAAGACAAAACAAGACAACATAGTATCAACAACAAGACATGGTATCAACAACAAGACAAAATAAGATACCATGGTATCAACAACAAGACAAAACAAGATAACATGGTATCAACAACAAGACAAAACAAGATAACATGGTATCAACAACAAGACAAAACAAGACAACATGGTATCAACAACAAGACAACATGGTATCAACAACAAGACAAAACAACATGGTATCAACAACAAGACAAAACAAGACAACATGGTATCAACAACAAGACAAAACAAGATAACATGGTATCAACAACAAGACAACATGGTATCAACAACACGACAAAACAACATGGTATCAACAACAAGACAAAACAAGATAACATGGTATCAACAACAAGATAACATGGTATCAACAACAAGACAAAACAACATGGTATCAACAACAAGACAAAACAAGATAACATGGTATCAACAACAAGATAACATGGTATCAACAACAAGACAACACAAGATAACATGGTATCAACAACAAGACAAAACAAGAACACATGGTATCAACAACAAGACAAAACAAGACAACATGGTATCAACAACAAGACATCATGGTATCAACAACAAGAAAACATGGTATCAACAACAAGACAACATGGTTTCAACAACAAGACAACATGGTATCAACAACAACAAGACAAAACAAGACAACATGGTATCAACAACAAGACAAAACAAGACAACATGGTATCAACAACAAGACAACACAAGATAACATGGTATCAACAACAAGACAACATGGTATCAACAACAAGATAACATGGTATCAACAACAAGACAAAACAAGATAACATGGTATCAACAACAAGTCAACATAGTATCAACAACAAGACAACACAAGATAACATGGTATCAACAACAAGACAAAACAAGACAACATGGTATCAACAACAAGACAACACAAGACAACATGGTATCAACAACAAGACAACATGGTATCAACAACAAGACAACATGGTATCAACAACAAGACAAAACAAGACAACATGGTATCAACAACAAGACAACATGGTATCAACAACAAGACAAAACAACATGGTATCAACAACAAGACAACACAAGATAACATGGTATCAACAACAAGACAACATGGTATCAACAACAAGACAACATGGTATCAACAACAAGACAAAACAAGACAACATAGTATCAACAACAAGACAACACAAGATAACATGGTATCAACAACAAGATAACATGGTATCAACAACAAGACAACATGGTATCAACAACAAGACAACATGGTATCAACAACAAGACAACACAAGATAACATGGTATCAACAACAAGACAACATGGTATCAACAACAAGACAACATGGTATCAACAACAAGACAACATGGTATCAACAACAAGACAACACAAGACAACATGGTATCAACAACAAGACAAAATAAGATAACATGGTATCAACAACAACAAGACAAAACAAGACAACATGGTATCAACAACAAGACAACACAAGATAACATGGTATCAACAACAAGACAAAACAAGACAACATGGTATCAACAACAAGACAACATGGTATCAACAACAAGACAAAACAAGATAACATGGTATCAACAAGACAACATGGTATCAACAACAAGACAACATGGTATCAACAACAAGACAACATGGTATCAACAACAAGATAAAACAAGCTGAAATGATCCCCCACAACGCAGCTATCTGACCTTCAGAATCATAACAAAGCATATCTCTCTCTCTTTCTCTCTCCCTCCCTCCCTCCCTCCCTCCCTCCCTCTCCAAGTGAAGTAGATGATATACAAAAGTAAAATGAACAGTAAACATTACACTCACAAAAGTTACAAATGTCATATTATATATATATGTGTTGTAACAATGTATAAATGGTTAAAGTACAAAAGGGAAAATAAATAAACATAAATATGGGTTGTATTTACAATGGTGTTTGTTCTTCACTGGTTGCCCTTTTCTTTCACCCAGTAGATATTGGAGTTTATCAAAATTGGATTTGTTTTCAAATTCTTTGGGGATCTGTGTAATCTGAGGGAAATATGTCTCTCTAACATGGTCATACATTTGGCAGGAGGTTAGGAAGTGCAGCTCAGTTTCCACCTCATTTTGTGGGCAGTGAGCACATAGCCTGTCTTCCCTTGAGAGCCATGTCTGCCTACGGCGGCATCTCCATGGTCATCTCTCTGTGGGTGATGGCTTTGTTATGTAAGGTTTGGGAATCGCTTCTCTGTCTCTCTGTCTCACTCACACACCCCCCCTCACCTCCCCTCACACCCCCTTACACACCCCCTCACCTCCCCTCACACCCCCTTACCTCCCCACTCACCTCCCCTGTCCCTGTGTGACTGTCCCTTCTGTTCTCGTCCAGGGCTCTCTGCAAAAACGACTCGTCTCCTTGGAGACACCGCTGGTCCTGCAGAGGCGGCAAGGTGACATCATCAACACAGTTTCCATGGAGACACTGTGGACACACGATGCAGACATGACACACACACACACACACACACACACACACACACATTACAGTTCTTTTAACTATATTTTAGGAAAGCAACTGAACTGTTAGAAAGAAAGACAGAAAGGAAAAGGGATTGATATTATCAGCCAGTGAAGAGGAAGCAGAAGGACAAAGTTAAGGTCACCTCAACCATATGTAATGGAGAGGAGGGAGGGAGGAGGAGGAGGAGAGGAGGGAGAGGAGAAGAGGAGGGAGGAGAGGAGAAGAGGAGGGAGGGGAGGAGGAGGAGGAGGAGGAGAGGAGGGAGAGGAGAAGAGGAGGGAGGAGAGGAGGGAGAGGAGGAGAGGAGGGAGGGGAGAGGAGGAGAGGAGGGAGGAGAGGAGGGAGAGGAGGAGAGGAGGGAGGGGAGAGGAGTAGAGGAGGGAGGGAGAGGAGGAGGGAGGAGAGGGGGGAGGGGAGGGAGGGGAGAGGAGGAGGAGGAGGAGAAGAGGAGGGAGGGAGGAGGAGGAGAGGAGAGGAGAGGAGAGGAGGGAGGGAGGGAGAGGAGGAGGGAGGGAGGAGAGGGAGGGAAAAGGATGAGGAGAGGAGGGAGGGAGAGGAGAAGAGGAGGGAGAGGAGGGAGGGAGTGGAGGAGGAGAGGAGAGGAGAAGAGGAGGGAGAGAGAGGAGAAGGGAGTGGAGGAGGAGAGGAGAGAGGGAGAGGAGAAGAGGAGGGAGGGAGAGGAGGAGGGAGTGGAGGAGAGGAGGGAGTGAGAGGAGAGAGGGAGAGGAGGAGAGGGAGTGGAGAGGAGGAGAGGATGGAGTGGAGGAGAGGAGGGAGGGAGGGAGAGGAGGAGAGGAGGGAGGGAGGGAGGAGAGGGAGGGAAAGGAAGAGAGGAGAGAGGGAGAGGAGGGAGAGGAGGAGAGGGAGAGGGAGGGATGAGGAGGAGGAGAGGGAGGGATGAGGAGGTGGAGGGATGAGGAGGAGGAGAGGGAGGAAGGGATGAAGGGAATATGGTAGATTAAACTAGGAGGAGCCGACAGAGGTAAGGATGGAATCTGGAGGGGGACAGAATAGTTAGTTAGAGGACAGGATTCACATGGCACTGCAGGAGGTTACCATATACACACTGGTGAAGCAGGCAGAGGAGGGACAATCTGCAGTGTGTGTGTGTGTGTGTGTATACCTGCTCGTGCTCCTCTTTGCTAAGGCTCAGAGCTATCTGGAGCTGTGTGTCATCTGTCTCCATAGCAATGGGAGGAGGTGGGGCCAGCTGAAGAGGGGTTGTGTCAGTGATTAACATCTGACTAACCAATGACCATTCAGCATTAATCAGGAGAGAGAAATAGAGAGAGAGAGAGAGAAGAGAGGAGACAGAGAGGAGAGAGACCATCTGCAGTATGAACCTAGGGAGTAAGAGGGTAACCACAGCAACACATTTTCCCACATCACTGCTAAGGAACGGACACAGCAGGGTTGTATTCATTAGTGCACACGGTAGCTACATGTTTTTGCAACGTAAAAACAAAAACAAGCTTTTCCTATTGGACAAGTTCATGTAGTCCCCCCCCCAACGTTTGCTTCCCTTTGGGCCCTAGTTAATACAACCCAGCAGTTGTGTGCAGTCTGTCCCACCACACAGTGGTGCTGTTGAGCTCATTGAGCTAGTGACATCGCTGGTATGACAGATGCACTCTGAGAGGAGGTGTAGGAGTCCAGCCCACCTCACTGACTCACACTTCAGAATGTGTGTGTGTGTTTCACCTTCTCACTCTCCTCTCTGCTCATGGCCAGGGCCAGCTGTAACTGTAGCTCCTCCTCTCCGCTGGTCTGGGGGCGGGCCTGTTCTAGATCAGACGCTTCACGAGGAGAGGATGAAGAGGCTGGGGGAGAGAGAGAGAGATGGGGGAGAGTTAGGGGAGGGAGAGAGCGAGAGAGACCGAGAGAGAGACAGGGGGGACAGAAACAGATATAGAGAGGATAATATTAGTCAGTTGTCTTGTGTTATTCATAGCTTTAATCTATTTCATTGATTGTCCAGACTCCATTTGTGCTGTGTGTGTGTATGAAGTTGTGTGGTCGTGCTTGAATATACTCAGTTAAATGAGAGGTTTAAAATGAGCACACACAGGTGAAGTAAAAGTCTATAAAGTATCATTCTGAATGTGGTACTACATTAAAGGGGAAGTGTTAAAGTCTACACTCACAGTTAAAGGGGAAGTATTAATGTCTACACTCACAGTTAAAGGGGAAGTATTAATGTCTACACTCACAGTTAAAGGGGAAGTGTTAAAGTCTACACTCACAGTTAAAGGGGAAGTGTTAAAGTCTACACTCAGAGTTAAAGGGGAAGTGTTAAAGTCTACACTCACAGTTAAAGGGGAAGTGTTAAAGTCTACACTCACAGTTAAAGGGGAAGTGTTAAAGTCTACACTCACAGTTAAAGGGGAAGTGTTAAAGTCTACACTCACAGTTAAAGGGGAAGTATTAATGTCTACACTCACAGTTAAGGGGAAGTATTAATGTCTACACTCACAGTTAAAGGGGAAGTATTAATGTCTACACTCAGGGAAGCGTTAAAGTCTACACTCACAGTTAAAGGGGAAGTGTTAAAGTCTACACTCACAGTTAAAGGGGAAGTATTAATGTCTACACTCACAGTTAAAGGGGAAGTATTAATGTCTACACTCAGGGAAGCGTTAAAGTCTACAATCACAGTTAAAGGGGAAATGTTAAAGTCTACACTCACAGTTAAAGGGGAAGTATTAATGTCTACACTCACAGTTAAAGGGGAAGTATTAATGTCTACACTCACAGTTAAAGGGGAAGTATTAATGTCTACACTCACAGTTAAAGGAGGAGGGCGAGCCCCGGGAGCGGATGAACTCTTCCCCGTAGTGAGCTGCCATATTTGGCTGGCTGGTCCTTCGCCCTGGTTGGTACGCTGGAGGTACCACTCCATGTCCCGTCCCTCCTCCTCCCCCCGTCCCTCCTCCTCCTCCCCCCGTCCCTCCTCCTCCTCCTCCTCCCCCCGTCCCTGTTCCAGCCGTCATGCGTTCTTTAGTGGTCAACGCCTGGCTCCTCTCCAGTCTGAGCCGTTCCTCATCCCTGAGTAGAGACACCAGCTGGCGGGCCTTCTCCCTCACGTTGCCCCCCTGGTCCCGGCCATCCCGGTCCATGTACTGGAAGTCCCGCAGCGTCTACACGGAGACATGATGATGAGGATTTAATATTACATTCATTCCTTTCCATTATATCATATACACATAATGATTTACATATTTTCATTAAAAACGTTGTTTTGATGAAATTATTCATACTATTTCATCCGTCCACAAGATAATAGTCCCGACACAAATCTAGGGTTGCTATCCAAGCCGGCTGGACATTCGTTATATCGGTTCGGTAGCCAGTCCTTTTTGTTCTGTACTTATGGATGCGACCCAATAGTTGGTTCTATGAGCCATTACCATAAAGGCGTTTACCTGGCTGACAACGGTCTGGCCCCTTGCTGGCTAGCTAGCCAACTAGGGTTTGATCTGTATCTATGTATAGTTGGTTAGACATGTACCTGGCTAGCCAACTAGGGTTTGATCTGTATCTATGGATAGTTGGTTAGACATGTACCTGGATGACAACGTGCTGGTCCCTTGCTGGCTAGCTAGCCAACTACGGCTAACTTACAGTCACGTCGAACAGTGCAGCCAGAATAAAAGCAAAGTAGCTGCATTTGTTTAAGCTGTTTTCTAGTGACAATTATTTGGATACATCCATAACAATGAGCTAATCAAGGATTCTTTGACCGTCCCCATAGGAGAACACTTTTTAGTTCCAGGTAGAACCCTTTTTAGTTCCAGGTAGAACCCTTTTTAGTTCCATGTAGAACCCTCTGTGGAAAGGGTTTTGCATGGAACACAAAAGGGTTCTACCTGAAACTAAAAAGGGCTCTTCAAAGGGTTCTCCTCAGGGGACGGTCGAATAACCCTTTAAGGTTCTCGATAGCACCTTTATTTCTCTGAGAGGAGAGCAGGAGTCCACTGCAGCATTTATATTATTTTGTGCCAGAACACCCTCCCCACCGTACCCCAGTTTCCCCCACCCACCTGTATGGTGAATGAGTTCTCGCTGCCATTTTGTGCCAGAACACCCTCCCCACCGTACCCCAGTTTCCCCCACCCACCTGTATGGTGAATGCGTTCTCGCTGCCATTTTGTGCCAGAACACCCTCCCCACCGTACCCCAGTTTCCCCCACCCACCTGTATGGTGAATGCGTTCTCGCTGCCATTTTGTGCCAGAACACCCTCCTCACCGTACCCCAGTTTCCCTCACCCACCTGTATGGTGAATGCGTTCTCGCTGCCATTTTGTGCCAGAACACCCTCCCCACCGTACCCCAGTTTCCCTCATCCACCTGTATGGTGAATGCGTTCTCGCTGCCATTTTGTGCCAGAACACCCTCCCCACCGTACCCCAGTTTCCCCCACCCACCTGTATGGTGAATGCGTTCTCGCTGCCATTTTGTGCCAGAACACCCCCCCCCCCCCACCGTACCCCAGTTTCCCTCACCCACCTGTATGGTGAATGCGTTCTCGCTGCCATTTTGTGCCAGAACACCCTCCCCACCGTACCCCAGTTTCCCCCACCCACCTGTATGGTGAATGAGTTCTCGCTGCCATTTTGTGCCAGAACACCCTCCCCACCGTACCCCAGTTTCCCCCACCTACCTGTATGGTGAATGAGTTCTCGCTGCCATTTTGTGCCAGAACACCCTCCCCACCGTACCCCAGTTTCCCTCACCCACCTGTATGGTGAATGCGTTCTCGCTGCCATTTTGTGCCAGAACACCCTCCCCACCGTACCCCAGTTTCCCCCACCCACCTGTATGGTGAATGCGTTCTCGCTGCCATTTTGTGCCAGAACACCCTCCCCACCGTACCCCAGTTTCCCTCACCCACCTGTATGGTGAATGCGTTCTCGCTGCCATTTTGTGCCAGAACACCCTCCTCACCGTACCCCAGTTTCCCTCACCCACCTGTATGGTGAATGCGTTCTCGCGGCACTGCTGAGCCACTCTCTCTGAGCCGGTCTTGATCAAGTAGTCGAGCAGCGTCAGGGCCTAGTCATATAATAGAACTTTATTTCTACTGCACATTTCATACAGACACCACAACTCAAGATGCTGTACATACTAAACTAACATTTAAACTTAAATATATATCTAGATAAGAGATAATAAAAGCTGCATAGAATGATAAAAATGAGTACCAACTCACAGGAATAGGATAATAAAACAAGACCCAAAATAGACTGATTTAAAGCTGGAAAATTTTACTATTCCATATTCACATTCTCATTGAAAGCCAAGTCTCAGAAGCAGTAGATCTGCTCTATGTGCGCTATTTCTACGCTTCCCCTCTTAAGTCATTTTTTTGTGTGTGCATATTTTACTTTGGGTTTTGTACAGCAGCTTCAAACAGTTGAAAGGACATTATTTTTTTGGTTCTGGAAAATCTAATTCACAGCAGTTTAGATGGTACACGGGTTCTCTATACAATGGCTGCTTGTTTTGTCACTTACACTATTAGGATTTTAGCAACCAGGAAATGGTAGATGTAAATGGTGTCTCTTTAAAGGTGTTCACCTTGTAGATGTAAATGGTGTCTATTTAAAGGTGTTTACCTTGTAGATGTAAATGGTGTCTCTTTAAAGGTGTTCACCTTGTAGATGTAAATGGTGTCTCTTTAAAAGGTGTTCACCTTGTAGATGTAAATGGTGTCTCTTTAAAGGTGTTCACCTTGTAGATGTAAATGGTGTCTCTTTAAAAGGTGTTCACCTTGTAGATGTAAATGGTGTCTCTTTAAAGGTGTTCACCTTGTAGATGTAAATGGTGTCTATTTAAAGGTGTTCACCTTGTAGATGTAAATGGTGTCTCTTTAAAAGGTGTTCACCTTGTAGATGTAAATGGTGTCTCTTTAAAAGGTGTTCACCTTGTAGATGTAAATGGTGTCTCTTTAAAAGGTGTTCACCTTGTAGATGTAAATGGTGTCTCTTTAAAGGTGTTTACCTTGTAGATGTAAATGGTGTCTATTTAAAGGTGTTCACCTTGTAGATGTAAATGGTGTCTATTTAAAGGTGTTCACCTTGTAGATGTAAATGGTGTCTATTTAAAGGTGTTCACCTTGTAGCTGTAAATGGTGTCTATTTAAAGGTGTTCACCTTGTAGATGTAAATGGTGTCTATTTAAAGGTGTTCACCTTGTAGATGTAAATGGTGTCTATTTAAAGGTGTTCACCTTGTAGATGTAAATGGTGTCTATTTAAAGGTGTTCACCTTGTAGATGTAAATGGTGTCTATTTAAAGGTGTTCACCTTGTAGATGTAAATGGTGTCTATTTAAAGGTGTTCACCTTGTAGCTGTAAATGGTGTCTATGTAAAGGTGTTCACCTTGTAGATGTAAATGGTGTCTATTTAAAGGTGTTCACCTTGTAGATGTAAATTGTGTCTATTTAAAGGTGTTCACCTTGTAGCTGTAAATGGTGTCTATTTAAAGGTGTTCACCTTGTAGATGTAAATGGTGTCTATTTAAAGGTGTTCACCTTGTAGATGTAAATGGTGTCTCTTTAAAAGGTGTTGACCTTGTAGATGTAAATGGTGTCTATTTAAAAGGTGTTCACCTTGTAGATGTAAATGGTGTCTATTTAAAGGTGTTCACCTTGTAGATGTAAATGGTGTCTATTTAAAGGTGTTCACCTTGTAGATGTAAATGGTGTCTCTTTAAAAGGTGTTGACCTTGTAGATGTAAATGGTGTCTATTTAAAAGGTGTTCACCTTGTAGATGTAAATGGTGTCTATTTAAAGGTGTTCACCTTGTAGATGTAAATGGTGTCCATTTAAAGGTGTTCACCTTGTAGATGTAAATGGTGTCTCTTTAAAGGTGTTCACCTTGTAGATGTAAATGGTGTCTATTTAAAGGTGTTCACCTTGTAGATGTAAATGGTGTCTATTTAAAGGTGTTCACCTTGTAGATGTAAATGGTGTCTATTTAAAGGTGTTCACCTTGTAGATGTAAATGGTGTCTCTTTAAAAGGTGTTCACCTTGTAGATGTAAATGGTGTCTATTTAAAGGTGTTTACCTTGTAGATGTAAATGGTGTCTATTTAAAAGTGTTGACCTTGTAGATGTAAATGGTGTCTATTTAAAGGTGTTCACCTTGTAGATGTAAATGGTGTCTCTTTAAAGGTGTTTACCTTGTAGATGTAAATGGTGCCTCTTTAAAGGTGTTGACCTTGTAGATGTAAATGGTGTCTCTTTAAAAGGTGTTCACCTTGTAGATGTAAATGGTGTCTATTTAAAGGTGTTCACCTTGTAGATGTAAATGGTGTCTATTTAAAGGTGTTCACCTTGTAGATGTAAATGGTGTCTATTTAAAGGTGTTTACCTTGTAGATGTAAATGGTGTCTATTTAAAGGTGTTCACCTTGTAGATGTAAATGGTGTCTATTTAAAGGTGTTCACCTTGTAGATGTAAATGGTGTCTATTTAAAGGTGTTTACCTTGTAGACATAATGGTGTCTATTTAAAGGTGTTTACCTTGTAGATGTAAATGGTGTCTCTTTAAAGGAGTTTACCTTGTAGACGTGTCTCCAGTTCTTCCCGTGGTCGTTGAGGCGTTTCCAGACCATGCCCATGACCTCAGCAAACGCCACCACGTTAAAGGTGAGGTCAGCGATCTCTGACATCAGCGAGGAGGAGGGGCCCCACGGGTCGTTGGACGTCGCCTCGCGCACCTGGTTGAGGGAGGGAGGGGTATTGGAATGAGAGAATGTAGTATCACACACCAGGTTTAGAAGAGGGGGGGGGGGTACAATTTCTGGTAACATTTGACCTATAATGATGGGCTGCCTTCTCAACGCCCTAGTGTAGCAGGTGTGAAAGGTCGGGGCTACCAATAGTGTAGAAAGGCTTTGTAAGTAGTCAATAAATCATTAATGAACATGTATCAATTCATAGCTGAGTACGGGACCATCAAACTGAATAGCAAGCTACCTGACATTACATTACACCACAGTGTTACCTGACATTACACCACAGTGCTACCTGACATTACACCACAGTGCTACCTGACATTACACCACAGTGCTACCTGACATTACACCACAGTGCTACCTGACATTACACCACAGTGTTACCTGACATTACACCACAGTGCTACCTGACATTACATTACACCACAGTGCTACCTGACATTAAATTACACCACAGTGTTACCTGACGTTACACCACAGTGCTACCTGACATTACATTACACCACAGTGCTACCTGACATTACAGTACACCACAGTGCTACCGGACATTACATTACACCACAGTGCTACCTGACATTACATTACACCACAGTGCTACCTGACATTACATTACACCACAGTGCTACCTGACAATACATTACACCACAGTGTTACCTGACATGACACCACAGTGTTACCTGACATTACATTACACCACAGTGCTACCTGACATGGCACCACAGTGCTACCGGACATTACATTACACCACAGTGTTACCTGACATTACATTACACCACAGTGTTACCTGACATTACATTACACCACAGTGTTACCTGACGTTACATTACACCACAGTGTTACCTGACATTACATTACACCACAGTGCTACCTGACATTACATTACACCACAGTGCTACCTGACATTACACCACAGTGCTACCGGACATTACATTACACCACAGTGCTACCTGACATTACACCACAGTGTTACCTGACATTACATTACACCACAGTGTTACCTGACATTACACCACAGTGCTACCTAACATTACATTACACCACAGTGTTACCTGACATGACACCACAGTGTTACCTGACATAACATTACACCACAGTGCTACCTGACATTACACCACAGTGCTACCGGACATTACACCACAGTGTTACCTGACATTACATTACACCACAGTGTTACCTGACATGACACCACAGTGTTACCTGACATGACATTACACCACAGTGCTACCTGACATTACACCACAGTGCTACCTGACATTACACCACAGTGTTACCTGACATTACATTACACCACAGTGTTACCTGACATTACACCACAGTGCTACCGGACATTACATTACACCACAGTGCTACCTGACATTACACCACAGTGTTACCTGACGTTACATTACACCACAGTGTTACCTGACATTACATTACACCACAGTGCTACCTGACATTACATTACACCACAGTGCTACCTGACATTACATTACACCACAGTGCTACCTGACATTACATTACACCACAGTGCTACCTGACAATACATTACACCACAGTGTTACCTGACATGACACCACAGTGCTACCTGACATTACATTACACCACAGTGCTACCTGACATTACATTACACCACAGTGCTACCTGACAATACATTACACCACAGTGTTACCTGACATGACACCACAGTGTTACCTGACATTACATTACACCACAGTGCTACCTAACATTACATTACACCACAGTGTTACCTGACATGACACCACAGTGTTACCTGACATAACATTACACCACAGTGCTACCTGACATTACACCACAGTGCTACCGGACATTACACCACAGTGTTACCTGACATTACATTACACCACAGTGTTACCTGACATGACACCACAGTGTTACCTGACATGACATTACACCACAGTGCTACCTGACATTACACCACAGTGCTACCTGACATTACACCACAGTGTTACCTGACATTACATTACACCACAGTGTTACCTGACATTACACCACAGTGCTACCGGACATTACATTACACCACAGTGCTACCTGACATTACACCACAGTGTTACCTGATGTTACATTACACCACAGTGTTACCTGACATGACACCAGTGTTACCTGACATGACACCACAGTGCTACCTGACATTACATTACACCACAGTGCTACCTGACATTACACCACAGTGTTACCTGACATTACATTACACCACAGTGTTACCTGACATTACACCACAGTGTTACCTGACATTACATTACACCACAGTGTTACCTGACATTACACCACAGTGTTACCTGACATTACATTACACCACAGTGTTACCTGACATTACATTACACCACAGTGTTACCTGACATTACATTACACCACAGTGTTACCTGACGTTACATTACACCACAGTGCTACCTGACATTACATTACACCACAGTGTTACCTGACATGACACCACAGTGCTACCTGACATTACATTACACCACAGTGTTACCTGGCATGACACCACAGTGTTACCTGACATTACATTACACCACAGTGCTACCTGACATTACACCACAGTGCTACCTGACATTACACCACAGTGTTACCTGACATGACACCACAGCGCTACCGGACATTACATTACACCACAGCGCTACCTGACATTACATTACACCACAGCGCTACCTGACATTACATTACACCACAGCGCTACCTGACATTACATTACACCACAGCGCTACCTGACATTACATTACACCACAGCGCTACCTGACATTACATTACACCACAGCGCTACCTGACATTACATTACACCACAGCGCTACCTGACATTACATTACACCACAGCGCTACCTGACATTACATTACACAACAGCGCTACCTGACATTACATTACACCACAGCGCTACCTGACATTACATTACACCACAGTGCTACCTGACATTACACCACAGTGTTACCTGACATTACATTACACCACAGTGCTACCTGACATTACACCACAGCGCTACCTGACATTACATTACACCACAGCGCTACCTGACATTACACCACAGTGCTACCTGACATTACATTACACCACAGCGCTACCTGACATTACATTACACCACAGTGTTACCTGACATTACATTACACCACAGCGCTACCTGACATTACACCACAGTGCTACCTGACATTACATTACACCACAGCGCTACCTGACATTACACCACAGTGGTACCTGACATTACACCACAGTGTTACCTAAATAATCCAGCCGGGGCCCACAGGTGTGAACACACCAGGCAAACACAACTTTCTACAACACACAGAAGGAAAGAATAAAATATAGTAGAGTTAGTTACAGTCACCTTGATCTCTGCCTCAGAGTAGTTGTGAACGATGTTCTTCACCTGGCGACGCAACGCTGAGGTCGTCATGGTGACTCGTGTTGGGGGGGGGGGGGCGTTAGGGGTGTAAGGTCAATGTCAATGTTAGAGGGGGTGGGGTAAGGGGGTTGGGATGAAAGGGAGGAGGAGGGAGGTAGTTGAGGCGGTAGTCTCCGCTCTTAAGAGAGGGGGTCAGAGGCACCACTAGAAGAGAGAGAGAGAGGTGGATAGGGAGGGAGAGAAGGAGAAAGGAGAGAAAGACAAAAGAAACAGAGCGATAGTCAGACAATTAAACTCTAAAATAACAATTAAAATGTGTTAATACAAGTCAATCATCATCAACTCAACTGCTCCTTAGTTAATTAGCTAATTATCCAGTAATATGACTACTAAACACTTCAACTGTTAAATAGCTAGTTACCATATTCCCCATATAGTGAACCCTATTCCCCATATATTGAACCATATTCCTCATATAGTGAACCCTATTCCCCATATAGTGAACCCTATTCCCCATAGATTGAACCATATTCCTCATATAGTGAACCATATTCCATATATAGTGAACCCGATTCCTCATATAGTGAACCCTATTCCATATATAGTGAACCCTATTCCCCACATAGTGAACCCTATTCCATATATAGTGAACCCTATTCCCCACATAGTGAACCCTATTCCATATATAGTGAACCCTATTCCCCATAGATTGAACCATATTCCTCATATAGTGAACCATATTCCTCATATAGTGAACCCTATTCCCCACATAGTGAACCCTATTCCCCATAGATTGAACCATATTCCATATATAGTGAACCATATTCCATATATAGTGAACCCTATTCCCCACATAGTGAACCCTATTCCATATATAGTGAACCCTATTCCCCACATAGTGAACCCTATTCCCCACATAGTGAACCCTATTCCATATATAGTGAACCCTATTCCCCCTAGATTGAACCATATTCCTCATATAGTGAACCATATTCCTCATATAGTGAACCCTATTCCCCACATAGTGAACCCTATTCCATATATAGTGAACCCTATTCCCCACATAGTGAACCCTATTCCATATATAGTGAACCCTATTCCCCATAGATTGAACCATATTCCCCATCTAGTGAACCCTATTCCCCATATAGTGAACCCTATTCCCCATAGATTGAACCATATTCCATATATAGTGAACCCTATTCCTCATAGATTGAACCATATTCCATATATAGTGAACCATATTCCATATATAGTGAACCCTATTCCCCATATAGTGAATCATATTCCATATATAGTGAACCCGATTCCTCATATAGTGAATCATATTCCATATATAGTGAACCCTATTCCCCATATAGTGAATCATATTCCATATATAGTGAACCCTATTCCCCATATAGTGAACCCTATTCCATATATAGTGAACCCTATTCCATATATAGTGAACCCTATTCCCCATATAGTGAACCCTATTCCATATATAGTGAACCCTATTCCATATATAGTGAACCCTATTCCATATATAGTGAACCCTATTCCATATATAGTGAACCCTATTCCATATATAGTGAACCCTATTCCCCATATAGTGAACCCTATTCCCCATATAGTGAACCCTATTCCCCATATAGTGAACCCTATTCCCCATATAGTGAACCCTATTCCATATATAGTGAACCCTATTCCCCATATAGTGAACCCTATTCCATATATAGTGAACCCTATTCCATATATAGTGAACCCTATTCCCCATATAGTGAACCCTATTCCCCATATAGTGAACCCTATTCCCCATATAGTGAACCCTATTCCCCATATAGTGAACCCTATTCCATTTAGTGTACTACTCTTAACAAGAGCCCTACAGGCCCTGGTCTAATGTAGTGTCCTTTAATGTGAATAGGGTGCCATTTGGGACGAATCCTGAAGAGACTAGATTGATTTATTGTCCTGTGGCCAATGCTGAATTTGTTGCCTTGCAGCCTGCAGACCAAATCAGTTTCCTGCAACAAATTCAGACTGAACCATTAGATACTAACCTAACCACTGATCTAGGACCAGATTACACTCCCATAATCATAACCTGAACCATTAGATACTAACCTAAACACTGATCTAGGACCAGATTACACTCCCATAATCATAACCTGAACCATTAGATACTAACCTAAACACTGATCTAGGACCAGATTACACTCCCATAATCATAACCTGAACTATTAGATACTAACCTAAACACTGATCTAGGACCAGATTACACTCCCATAATCATAACCTGAACTATTAGATACTAACCTAAACACTGATCTAGGACCAGATTACACTCCCATAATCATAACCTGAACTATTAGATACTAACCTAAACACTGATCTAGGACCAGATTACACTTTCCTAATACTAACCTGAACCATTAGATACTAACCTAAACACTGATCTAGGACCAGATTACACTCCCATAATCATAACCTGAACCATTAGATACTAACCTAAACACTGATCTAGGACCAGATTACACTCCCATAATCATAACCTGAACCATTAGATACTAAACTAAACACTGATCTAGGACCAGATTACACTTCCCTACACTTCCCATTAGAGGGAAAACACATAACTGACCTTAGATCAGGGTGTAGGAGACTGAACCATATTCCACTTGTTAACAGGAAGTAGGTCATAAAAAGTGGCACTATTGATGTGTCTGGTAGAGCTTGGTCTTATCCAGGCCAACACACACACACACACACACCCTCTCACACACAGGACACACACACACACCCTCTCACGCACAGGACACACACACTGTAACCCACTTTCACATCTAAACTCATATATTACCAGAGACATTAGGGACTTCATCTCTTAAGAGCTGTGACTGTATTTCTTTCATGTATCTGGCTCCTATGTACTTCAGACTGTGTTCACATCACAATTAACCCATTTAAACCAGTGTTTCTTCATCCTGGTTCTGGGGACCCAAACGGAGTGCATTTATATTTTGGCCTCAGCACGACACACTTGATCCCACTAATCACAGGTTTGATCATGAGTTGATGAGTGGAATCAGGTGTGTGAGTGCTATAGGGGCAAAAACTCAAATGTGTTGCCCTTTGGCTGCATTCACACAAGCAGACCAATTAGGATACTTTGTCCAATTATTGTCTCAGTTTGCTAACAGGGTTTTTAGTTAGTTCTCTATTTCAAATGTCCTCCTATAGGACGGCTTGTTCTACAGCCGTCCTCCAATAGGATGTTAGGATGAACAGAACAGTCACAGAATGCTTTGTCCTGCAGTAGTGCTGACTTCAGCAATATCACTGAAGAACTGCAATACACACTGAGAGAAAGAGAGAGAGGGAGAGAAGAGAGAGAGGAAGGGAAAGGAGAGAGAGGGAGAGAAGAAGAGAGAGAGGGAGGGAAAGGAGAGGAGAGAGAGGGAGGGAAAGGAGAGAGGGAGAGAATAAGAGAGAGAGGGAGGGAAAGGAGAGGAGAGAGAGGGAGAGAGGAAGGAAAAGGAGAGAGAGAGGGAGGGAAAGGAGAGGAGAGAGAGACTTGAGGACACAGAAAATAAAGAATAGAGACATCAGCAGTTCAATCAGTATCACCTTTCTGACAAATCATCTCTAGCTCTCTCTCTCTCTCACACACACACATCAATTTGGGTATGCTGACACAAACATGACCTCCTTGCCAGTTCTCAATGAAGAGAGAGCGAGAGATGGCGAGATAAAGGAGAGAAAGGAGAGAGAGAGAGAGAGGGGGGAGAGAGAGGGGAGAGAGGGGGGAGAGAGGGGGGAGAGAGGAGAGAGAGAGGAGGAGAGAGAGGAGGAGAGAGAGGAGAGAGAGAGGAGAGAGAGAGGAGAGAGGGGAGAGAGAGGAGAGATGGGAGGGAGAGAGGTGGGAGAGAGAGGAGAGATGGGAGGGAGAGAGGAGAGATGGAAGGGAGAGAGGTGAGAGAGGAGAAAGGGGAGAGAGAGGGGGAGAGAGAGGAGAGAGGGGAGAGAGAGGAGAAAGAGAGGAGAGATGGGAGGGAGAGAGGAGAGAGGTGGGAGAGAGAGGAGAGAGGGGAGAAAGGGGAGAGAGAGAGGGGAGAGAGGAGAGAGAGGAGAGAAACTTGAGAAAATAAAGAATGGAGATGTCAGCAGTTCAGAGATTTCAGTGAAGGGATGTAAAAGCACTGTTCTTGTTCTACCCTTGAATTCCTCTTTCCCCCCCAGTAACATCAGTCCAATCAACATGGGCTGTCCCCTGTAAGGGTCCTTATAGCAGACGAGTGACTTTGAGGATAGAGCCCTCATTGGGTCGTTGAACGTGGAGGAGAACTGCAGCTCGTGGTGCCCACAGCGTGTTTCATCTGTCGTGGAAATTCAGTACTGAGAGAGATTGTTTGAAGAAATGACAATCATCTTTATTTAATATTGATTAATTATTGCTAAAACGAGGCAGGTCGATCCCCCACCCTTGAGTGTTGGACTGAGTAACCTAACCTTTACACAAATGCAGACTACTATATATAGCTGACACTAACAATGCTCAGTCATGGTAGGTTCGGCCCCCCTCATGCAGGCCAAGGAGCATCATAAGCCACTCTGGGTTCATCCTGTCGTTATCTGCACGTGGGTGTTGTCTTAACCCCACCCTGGCTTAGTTTCCCAGATGCAAGGATGATTTAGAGACAACAAGGAATTGTTCTGAACCCCTCCTGGCTGGCTATCTCTATCTCGGTTACACCCACCGCATCTTGTCGATGTAATGCAGTCTTTAACTCATTTGTCAGCTCAAGCCACCTCTAGTGACCATACGCCCAGATTAGCCGCAGGGAACTAGAGTGGAGACCATAAAACACAGCATTAGCAGGACATAAATATCTTACTGTTTGTTCAGTAAATAATTGTTTACTAATTAATATCAAACAAATCAGGTAAGTATGTCGTTTGTCCCACGTCCCCCTGTTTACGGTCAGCTGTGCATGGGAAGAAGAGGAGCAGCTGCCTTTGACAGGTGGGGATGCAAGGCGTGTCTATTCCCAGCAGTGTCACACACCCCTGCTATCCATGCAGCAGCCCCGCTATAGGTTACTAGGCTATTCAATTAAATATACAGTACCAGTCAAATGTTTGGACATACCTGCTCATTCAAGGGTTTTTCTTTCTTTCTTTCTTAACTATTTTCTACATTGTAGAATAATAGTGAAGACATCAAAACTATGGAATAACACACATGGAATCATGCAGTAACCAAAAACATTTTAAACAAATCAAAATATATTTTAGATTCTTCAAAGTAGCCACCCTTTGCCTTGATGACAGATTTGCACACTCTTGGCATTCTCTCAACCAGCTTCATGAGGTAGTCACCTGGAATGCATTTCAATTAACAGGTGTGCCTTGTTAAAAGTACATTTGTGTAATTTCTTTCCTTCTTAATGAGTTTGATGCCAGTTGTGTTGTGACAAGGTAGGGGTGGTATACAGAAGACAGCCCTATTTGGTAAAAGACCAAGTCCATATTATGGCAAGAACAACTCAAATAAGCAAAAACTAAATGACAGTCTATCGTTACTTTAAGACATGAAAGTGAGTCAATCCGCTAAATTTCAGGGACTTAGAAAGTTTCTTCAAGTGCAGTCGCAAAAACCACCAAGCGCTATGATAAAACTGACTCTCATGAGGACCGCCAAAGGAACGGAAGACCCAGAAGTAACTCTGCTGCTGAGGACAAGTTCATTAGAATTACCAGCCTCAGAAGTTGTAGCCCAGATAAATGATTCAAACTTTAAGTAACAGACACATCTCAACATCAACTGTGCTGAGGAGACTGCATACATCAGGCCTTCGTGGTCTAATTGCTGCAAAGAAATCGGAGGCACATTAAACCGTCATGGCTACCAAAGCATTCTGCAGCGATACACCATCCATTTTTTACATTTTATTTAACCATTATTTAAACTAGGCAAGTCAGTTAAAGAACAAATTCTTATTTATAATGACCGCCTACCCCGGCCAAACCCTAACCCAGACTACGCTGGGCCAATTGTGCGTCGCCCTATGGGACTCCCAATCACGGCCGGTTGTGATGCAGCCTGGAATCAAACCAGGGTCTGTAGTGACGCCTCTAGCACTGAGATGCAATGCCTTTGACCGATGTGCCACTCAAGAGCTCTATCTGGGTTGCGCTTAGTGGGACTATCATTTGTTTTTAAACTGGACAATGATCCAACAGTGCTCAGGATATGTGGGAACTCCTTCAAGACTGTTGGAAAAGCATTCCAGGTGAAGCTGGTTGAGAGAATGCCAAGAGTGTGCAAAGCTGGGCAAAGGGTGGCTACTTTTAAAAAAAAATCTAAAACATATTTAGATTTGTTTAACACTTTTTTGCTTACTACATGATTCCATATGTGTTATTTCGTAGTTGTGGTTTGTCTTCACTATTATTCTACAATGTAGAAAATAGTAAAAAATAAAGAAAAACCCAAGAATGAGTAGTTGTGTGCATAATGTTTAACTGGTACTGTATATAAACTGAGTCAGGGTCTCAACTTACTCTTGAGAATTAGAAAAAGTACAATTTCTAAATGGTGTTTTTTGTTCATCAGCATTTTTTCTCTTGTTGTCAGCAGTGGTGGGAAAAGGACCAAGTTGTCATACTCGAGTAAAAGTAAAGATACCTTAATAGAAAGTTACTCAAGTAAAAGTGAAAGACAGCCAGTAAAATACTACTTTAGTAAAAATCTAAAAGTATTTGGTTTTAAATATACTTAAGTATCAAAAGTAAAAAAAATACTTAAATTAATTTTGATTAAGCAAAGCAGACGGCACCAATTTCTTGTTTTTAAAATGTACAGACAGCCAGGGCCACTCCCACACTCAGACATTATTTACAGATAGCCAGGGGCCCACTCCAACACTCAGACATTATTTACAGATAGCCAGGGGCCCACTCCCACACTCAGACATTATTTACAGATAGCCAGGGGCCCACTCCAACACTCAGACATTATTTACAGATAGCCAGGGGCCCACTCCAACACTCAGACATTATTTACAGATAGCCAGGGGCCCACTCCCACACTCAGACATTATTTACAGATAGCCAGGGGCCCACTCCAACACTCATACATTATTTTCAGATAGCCAGGGGCCCACTCCAACACTCAGACATTATTTACAGACAGCCAGGGGCACACTCCAACACTCAGACATTATTTACAGACAGCCAGGGGCACACTCCACCACTCAGAGATTATTTACAGATAGCCAGGGGCACACTCCAACACTCAGAGATTATTTACAGATAGCCAGGGGCACACTCGAACACTCAGACATTATTTACAGATAGCCAGGGGCACACTCCACCACTCAGAGATTATTTACAGATAGCCAGGGGCACACTCCAACACTCAGACATTATTTACAAACGATGCATTTGTGTTTAGTGAATCCGCCAAGCCTGAGGCAGTAGGGATGACTACATGTTCTCTTGATAAGTGTGTGAATTTAACTATTTTCCTGTCCTGCTATGCAATCCAAATGTAATGAGTACTTTTTGGTGTCAGGGAAACTGCATGGAAGCTTAAGTACAATATTTTCTTTAGGAATGTAGTGAAGTAAAAAAGTTGTCAAAAATATAAATAATACCCCAAAAAAGAACTTAAAAAACTTTAAAGTATTTTGACTTAAGTACTTTACACCCCTGGTTGTCAGTCCCAATGTTAGATAAAAATGTTTTTGATTGCGAGGTAAGGTAGTCTACCCAGCTATCGAACCCTTGTAATAGGCCTAATCATCACCACATTACCAACCGGGACACAGGGCATGTGCTCAGGGGCCCCTGACCTCCTGGGGGCCCCCGTTGATTTTATTAGTCACTCCCACACTTCTGCCTGCTAGGAGGGGAGGTGCCCCCTGACCAAATCTCGCGTGTGGCCCCCAAAAGGCTAGAGGAAGAACTGACTACTAAACTACCAAAGCACTCATGCAAATATTCTTATGCAACGCGATGTGCTCATCGTCCAATCTGAGCTGTCAAGAAAACATGGCCACACTAACTAACCACAATATACACCCTCAAATAGCCTACAACACACCGCTTTTGTTGCACAAATAAACTGCCAAATACTGTCAGACGAACTAATAGTCTATCGAAATCATCCAAGTTTCGGTAATAAAAAGCTTTGCCTATGTTAAAAAAATCGCAGTAATTTGTATGAGTTTTTATGTCGCGGTAGCCTAAAAACCCAGATGTCCTATGTGTTTAGTTTACCGCATTCTGTCCGTTCCGCTTACCTCTGCCATGATCACCTCCCTCCTCCTACACCAGGAACCATCCTCCTCTCCGCTCTCTCCCTCTCTCTGCAGTGTCGGTATTCCCCCAACAGTACTAAACCACCGGTATCAGCAGCACTGAACCGTAGCACAGAGATGCAGCGAGTAAGGGAGCTACTATCGGTAGGCTGTTCCCGAATGACAGACAAGCAGAATGCCGTGCTTCAGTCCGGTGCGTGGAACGGCAGTGGAATTCCGAAGGGACGTGTGGTCTGTTCCTTTTCGGGTGAAGTTGCAAGACACGAGGAGGGCAGCAACCGTGAAATCCGCATAGGACAACCAACGGCATGGCACACTCACGCGCCCACTCACACACGCACGCATGGCAGGTACTCGTACACACAGCTGAGAGAGGGAGAGCGAGGGGGCGGGATGGGGGTGGATACTGGGTAGTGGGTAGCGTGCAGTCAGCGTTTAACCCACAGCTCCTCCGATGCAGAATCAGTGTGTGAGTGAGGTTGCTAGGTATGACAACCACATCTCACAGTCATAGTAAGTCAACAAAGATATAAAGTTCACAAAGCAAGTTTATTGATGTCATAGTGAGGAAATAAACCTCTGCACCTGTGATGGATTCTCTGTACAAATGTGTGTGTTAGGGAAGAGTGGAATTTATTATAGTGTGATCAGAGAGCTGTGTGTGTGTGTGTGTGTGTGTGTGTGTGTGTGTGTGTGTGTGTCAGCTCAAGTCTGTTCCTCTTCAGACTCATCCAACAGCACACACAGAGAATCCACTAAGCCTTCCATTAGAATATACACCTGGAAGAGAAAGACAGACAAAGAGAGAGAGAGGGGGGAGAGAAAGGAGGAGAGAGAGGAAGGAAGAGAGTGACAGAGAGAGAGAGAGAGAGAGAGAGAGAAAGGAAGAGAGAAAGGAAGAGAGAGAGAAAGGAGGAGAGAGAGAAAGGAAGAGGGAGAAAGAGAGAGAGCGACAGAGAGAAAGAGAAACGAAGAGAGAGAGAGAGGAAGGAAGAGAGCGACAGAGAGAGAGAGAGGAAGGAAGAGAGGGAGAAAGAGAGAGAGAGACAGACAGACAGAGAGAGAGGAAGGAAGAGAGGGAGAAAGAGAGAGAGAGACAGACAGAGAGAGAGGAAGGACGAGAGGGAGAAAGAGAGAGAGACAGACAGAGAGAGAGGAAGGAAGAGAGCGACAGACAGAGAGAAAGGAAGAGAGGGAGAAAGAGAGAGAGAGACAGACAGAGAGAGAGGAAGGAAGAGAGGGAGAAAGAGAGAGAGAGGCAGACAGAGAGAGAGGAAGGAAGAGAGGGAGAAAGAGAGAGAGACAGACAGATGGAGGGGATAACAGAGAGAGAGAGACAGAGAGAGAGGGGGGGAGATAACAGAGAGAGAGAGACAGAGAGAGAGAGGGGGGATAACAGAGAGAGGGGGGAGATAACAGAGAGAGGGGGGGAGATAACAGAGAGGGGGGGGATAACAGAGAGAGAGCGACAGACAGAGAGAGAGAGAGACAGACAGAGAGGGGAGGGGAGATAACAGAGAGAGAGACAGACAGAGAGAGAGGGGGGAGATAACAGAGAGAGGGGGGGGGAGATAACAGCAGTGTTAGTAAGCGATGTCAGATAAAGGATTATGGTTATTACAAAAGCACTAATATTACACTGGTAGTACAGATCTACAGTAGAGACTGTTTAGAGGTCCTGGTAGTGTCTATAGTACAACTCTACAGTAGAGACCGTTTAGAGGTCCTGGTAGTGTCTATAGTACAGATCTACAGTAGAGACTGTTTAGAGGTCCTGGTAGTGTCTATAGTACAGATCTACAGTAGAGACTGTTTAGAGGTCCTGGTAGTATAGTATAGTACAGCAGGCTCTACAGTAGAGTCAGTGTGGTGGTCCTGGTAGTAGATCTACAGTAGAGACTGTTTAGAGGTCCTGGTAGTATAGTATAGTATAGCAGGCTCTACAGTAGAGTCAGTGTGGTGGTCCTGGTAGTATAGTATAGTATAGCAGATCTACAGTAGAGACTGTTTAGAGGTCCTGGTAGTATAGTATAGTATAGCAGGCTCTACAGTAGAGTCAGTGTGGTGGTCCTGGTAGTATAGTATAGTGTACTAGCCTGTTGGTGCAGCTGTCTCTGGTATTTGTCCTGTAGTTCAGGCTCTACAGTAGAGTCAGTGTGGTGGTCCTGGTAGTCACTCTCAGGGCTGGTTGTGGTGGAGGAGGGCTCTCTGCCTGGTTCTTTACCAGGCTTACCTCCAGGACGCTTGTCCCCTACCGCCACCTCCTCACGACCCTTCTTCTTACTGCCCGGACGCTCCTGGAAGAGAGCACAGGAGGCTGCTGAGGGGAGGAAGGACGCTCCTGGAAGAGAGCACAGGAGGCTGCTGAGGGAGGACGGTTCTTAATAACGGCCGGAACGGAGGCAAATGGAATGTCATCAAACACCAGGAAACCATGGAAACCATGTGTTTGATCTATTTGATACCATTCCACTTACGGTGCATTCGGGAAGTCTTCAGAGCCCTTGACTCCTTCCACATTTTGTTACGTTACAGCCTTATTCTAAAATGGATTGAATATTTTTTCCCCTAATCGATCTACACACAATACTCCATAATGACACATTTTTGCAAATGTATTACAAATGAAAAACTGAAATATCACATTTGCATAAGTATTCAGACCCTTTAAAATCAGTACTTTGTTGAAGTACCTTTGGCAGCGATTACAGACTTGAGTCTTCTTGGGTATGACGCTACAAACTTGGCACACCTGTATTTGGGGAGTGTCTCCCATTCTTCTCTGGAGATCCTCTCAAGCTCTTTCAGGTTGGATGGGAAGCGTCGCTGCACTGCTGTTTTCAGATCTCTCCAGAAATGTTTTATCAGGTTCAAGTCCAGGCTCTGGCTGGGCCACTCAATGATATTCAGAGACTTATCCCAAAGCCACTCCTATGTTATCTTGGCTGTGTGCTTAGGGTTGTTGTCCTGTTGGAAGGTGAACCTTTGCAGCAGTCTGAAGTCCTGAGCGTTCTGGAGCAGGTTTTCATCAAGAATCTCTGTATTTTGCTCTGTTAATCATTCCCTCCATCCGGACTAGTCTCCCAGTCCTTGCCGCTGAAAAACATCCCCACAGCATGATGCTGCCACCACCATGCTTCACTGTAGGGATGGTGCCAGGTTTCCTCCAGACGTGATGCTTGGCATTCAGGCCAAAGAGTTCAATCTTGGTTTCATCAGACCAGACAATCTTGTTTCTCATGGTCTGAGAGTCTTTAGGTGTCTTTTCGCAAAGTGGGCTGTCAAATGCCTTTTACTGAGGAGTGGCTATCGTTTGGCCACTATCATGACTCTCCTGCCTCAGATCAGCTTGGCAAATGGCTGACGTTGACCAGACCCCTCTCATCACCCGCAGAAGAGGAGGGAGGGAGGGGGGCGGTTTTAACAACTTAACTCTCTGTAAATTAGGTAGGAGGGGAATCTCCCTTTTTCTCTTTAGTATTGGTAAAGAAACGTCCCTTTCGTCTACAGAATACTTTTCCCGCCAAAACTGTAACGTCCGAAAGAAAGTGAATATTGGAACAATATTTCTAAGATATGAATGTTAAGAATGGTCAGTGGGGATCTAAAGACTAATCATGTCATAGTGCTTTTCATTTTGTGATGTTATTAAAAACTCTGTGAACCAAATACTGTAACTTAGGAACGAACCCCCTTTTGGCTGTCAAGTTTCCATCCAATACATTGTGAATACAATATGAAGAACGATGAAAATAGTGTTGTTAAGATAGGAATGTGATTTTGTTTTTCTAATAGGATAATGGTTTTTCATGTCCTCTGCACATTAAATAGCCACGGCCCGAATGAGGTCAGAAGAGCGTATCAGTGTGATGGAACCACCCTTTCCGACCAGAGTGCTTAAAATGACTCGCTAAGAATTAACATACCAGACCAAAATACGCGACACCGTGAACCACACGTTGAAATGGTTAAAAACTTTGAAACTCTCAACAAGAGGTGAAGAAAATGAACTCACCGGACCAGGACCCTGGCAGTCTGCAGCTGCGCGTGTAAAGTGACTTTGGAACTTTGACTATCTACCCGAGGAAAAGAGGATAAGTTCACCTCAGACAATTACTGGTGAATCATTGAAGCCACAGACAACTAATAAAGAGGACATTGTAACCTCTGGTGGACAATCAGAGCATTACAACCCCGGGAGAGCCCACCGAAACTACTAATAAAGAGGACGTTGTAACCTCTGGTGGACAATCAGAGCCTTACACCCCCGGGAGAGCCCACCGAAACTACTAATAAAGAGGACATTGTAACCTCTGGTGGACAATCAGAGCCTTACACCCCCGGGAGAGCCCACCGAAACTACTAATAAAGAGGACATTGTAACCTCTGGTGGACAATCAGAGCATTACACCCCCGGGAGAGCCCACCGAAACTACTAATAAAGAGGACATTGTAACCTCTGGTGGACAATCAGAACCTTACACCCCCGGGAGAGCCCACCGAAACTACTTTCTGAGAGGGCATTGTAACCTCTGGTGGACAATCAGAGCATTACACCCCCGGGAGAGCCCACCGAAACTACTAATAAAGAGGACATTGTAACCTCTGGTGGACAATCAGAGCATTACACCCCCGGGAGAGCCCACCGAAACTACTAATAAAGAGGACATTGTAACCTCTGGTGGACAATCAGAGCATTACACCCCCGGGAGAGCCCACCGAAACTACTAACCTCTGGTGGACAATCAGAGCATTACACCCCCGGGAGAGCCCACCGAAACTACTTTCTGAGAGGGCATTGTAACCTCTGGTGGACAATCAGAGCATTACAACCCCGGGAGAGCCCACCGAAACTACATTCTGAGAGGGCATTGTAACCTCTGGTGGACAATCAGAGCATTACACCCCCGGGAGAGCCCACCGAAACTACTTTCTGAGAGGGCATTGTAACCTCTGGTGGACAATCAGAGCATTACACCCCGGGAGAGCCCACCGAAACTACTTTCTGAGAGGGCATTGTAACCTCTGGTGGACAATCAGAGCATTACACCCCCGGGAGAGCCCACCGAAACTACTTTCTGAGAGGGCATTGTAACCTCTGGTGGACAATCAGAGCATTACACCCCGGGAGAGCCCACCGAAACTACTTTCTGAGAGGGCATTGTAACCTCTGGTGGACAATCAGAGCATTACAACCCCGGGAGAGCCCACCGAAACTACTTTCTGAGAGGGCATTGTAACCTCTGGTGGACAATCAGAGCATTACACCCCCGGGAGAGCCCACCGAAACTACTTTCTGAGAGGGCATTGTAACCTCTGGTGGACAATCAGAGCATTACACCCCGGGAGAGCCCACCGAAACTACTTTCTGAGAGGGCATTGTAACCTCTGGTGGACAATCAGAGCATTACACCCCGGGAGAGCCCACCGAAACTACTTTCTGAGAGGGCATTGTAACCTCTGGTGGACAATCAGAGCATTACACCCCGGGAGAGCCCACCGAAACTACTTTCTGAGAGGGCATTGTAACCTCTGGTGGACAATCAGAGCATTACACCCCCGGGAGAGCCCACCGAAACTACTTTCTGAGAGGGCATTGTAACCTCTGGTGGACAATCAGAGCATTACACCCCCGGGAGAGCCCACTGAAACTACTTTCTGAGAGGGCATTGTAACCTCTGGTGGACAATCAGAGCATTACACCCCCGGGAGAGCCCACCGAAACTACTTTCTGAGAGGGCATTGTAACCTCTGGTGGACAATCAGAGCATTACACCCCCGGGAGAGCCCACCGAAACTACTTTCTGAGAGGGCATTGTAACCTCTGGTGGACAATCAGAGCATTACACCCCCGGGAGAGCCCACCGAAACTACTTTCTGAGAGGGCTTGGTCCTGACCGAGATAGACCACGAACGAAGGCATTCAACACGTAAATGCATTCATTCTTTTCTTGTTCCAAACGGCCGGTGGTTCGTGTGCAAAGTATATGATTCATGTGAAATGAGTCCTAGAACGTGTCCACGATAAGTGTCCTTTTCCTCTCTGTCTCTCTGTCCCTCTCTCCATCTAACATTATGTTGTAACAAGCCGTCATATCTTTTCCTCTCTGTCTCTCTGTCCCTCTCTCCATCTAACATTATGTTGTAACAAGCCGTCATATCTTTTCCTCTCTGTCTCTCTTTCCCTCTCTCCATCTAACATTATGTTGTAACAAGCCGTCATATCTTTTCCTCTCTGTCTCTCTTTCCCTCTCTCCATCTAACATTATGTTGTAACAAGCCGTCATATCTTTTCCTCTCTGTCTCTCTGTCCCTCTCTCCATCTAACATTATGTTGTAACAAGCCGTCATATCTTGTCAGTCCACTAGGGACCTTTGTCTCATGTCAGTGTGTATGTTGTTCTGTGTTATTATTTAGTTAGCTAGTAAATAAATAATTAAATCCATTTGTGTAGTGTCACGGCTCCTCCTCTGCAGTGCAGGGGGTGGTTCCTCCTGCAGGCAGAGGAGGGTCGTTAGTGATTGGAGTCACCTGGGCTCAAGGTATTTAAACTGCTGCTTCACTAATCTCTCTCTCTCTCTCTCTCTCTGCTCCTCCAGGTATGAACCTGTTTCGATTGTTCTTTTGTAGTTTTGCATAGTTTTCACTCAGTCATTCACACACACAGATTCACACATCCCTGCACTTTACATTATTATTATTATTACACTTTACATACACCTCACATTATGATACTTCCACACCTCATACCTTCTTCTTACTTTAAAGTTAATGGTTTTGTTTACAATAAAGAACATGTTTTTAATTGGCCTATACCTGTTGTTCGCGTCCCCTCATTTTTGCCACAGGCTATGAGCCGGCCTGTGACAGTAGTATTGAATAATGAGCTTAGGCTGGGGTTCTTGCAGATCCAAGAAGGTTGCGACCGATCAGAATGAGACTGATATGAGGTAATTATTAATAAGTGATAGTTATCGATATATCATTTATATCTTATAGAGTTTGGTGATGGTAACTCGTTAAACAACTTCTTCCGTGGTGCCCCAAATTCCTAATGAGTTAATTGTTACATGATTAATTTAAATCGGGTAACAATTAAATGAATAACAGTCATCAGATTATTTAAAGTCAAGTCACGACACCCCTCTACCATAAAGGCCTGATCGGTGGAGTGCTGCAGAGATGATTGTCCTTCTGGAAGGTTCTCCCATCTCCACAGAGGAACTCTGGAGCTCTGTCAGAGTGACCATTGGCTGTTGGTCACCTGCCTGACCAAGGCCCTTCTCCCCTGATTGCTCAGAGCGGCCAGTTATAGAGCGAGGGAGAAAGAGAGTTAAAGAGAAAGAGAGAGAAAGAGAGAGTTAGAGAGAATGAACCCAAGTGGTGGGAGAAAGAAAGAAAGAAAGAAAGAAAGAAAGAAAGAAAGAAAGAAAGACAGACAGACAGACAGACAGACAGACAGACAGACAGACAGACAGACAGACAGATAGAGACAGAGAGAGACAGAGAGAGATAAAGAAAGACAGACAGGAAGATAGACAGATAGATAGATAGATAGAGAGACAGAGAGAGAGAAAGAAAGAGAGCGAGAGAGAGATAGATAGAGAGAGAAATACAGAAAAAGAGACAGACAGATAGAGACAGAGAGAGACAGAGAGAGATAAAGAAAGACAGACAGGAAGATAGATAGAGAGAGAAAGATAAAGACAGACAGAAAGAGAGAGAGAGAGAGAGAGAGAGAGAGAGAGAGAGAGAGAGAGAGAGAGAGAGAGATAAAGACAGACAGAAAGAGAGAGAGAGAGAGAGAGAGAGAAAGACAGACAGAAAGAGAGAGAGAGAGAGAGAGAGAGATAAAGACAGACAGAAAGAGAGATATATAGATAGAGAGAGAGATAAAGACAGACAGAAAGAGAGAGATAGAGAGAGAGAGGGTGTACTGGTGTCTTTGTGATTGTGATATTTCTGCCGTATGTACTGTTTATAGTTGTTGGTGTACAGATGGACATGCCTCTGTACACCCTGTGTGTGTGTGTGTGTGTGTGTGTGTGTGTGTGTGTGTGTGTGTGTGTGTGTGTGTGTGTGTGTGTGACCACCTACATGCGTGTAGTGTGTGTGGCCGGTACAGGTGTCATAACTCACAACCTGGACACACAGTTTGAGAGCAGATGCACATTTTCACACAGTGTTCGGTTACCATGGCACCTGGTGACAAATAAACTGTTGCTAACCTATGACTCAACTATTCATCAGAGAGATGGAGAGAGAGGAGTGAGAGGGAAGGAGGGAGAGAAAGAGAGGAGGGAGAGAGAAGGAGGAAGAGAAAGAGAGGAGGGAGAGAGAAGGAGGAAGAGAAAGAGAGGAGGGAGAGAGAGTGAGGCAGACAGACAGACAGACAGACAGGTGTTTGCTGCCATCTGGTGTTGGTATCAACCCTGTTTCTGGAGAGAAAACCTCCTGTAGGTTTTAACTTAAAATCATCCCTGAAAACCTACAGGAGGTGAAACCTAGGAGGGTATCTCTCCAGGGACAGGGTTGGAGATAAAACCTACAGGAGGGTATCTCTCCAGGGACAGGGGTGGAGATAAAACCTACAGGAGGGTATCTCTCCAGGGACAGGGTTGGAGATAAAACCTACAGGAGGGTATCTCTCCAGGAACAGGATTGGAGATTAAACATACAGGAGGGTATCTCTCCAGGAACAGGGTTGGAGAGCCCTGATAGGTATAAACCATCTGGTAATAGCTCCACCCCACTCTCTGATTGGATAGGTATAAACCATCTGGTAATAGCTCCACCCCACTCTCTGATTGGATAGAATATTAATCATCTGGTAATAGCTCCACCCCACTCTCTGATTGGATAGAATATTAATAATCTGGTAATAGCTCCACCCCACTCTCTGATTGGATAGGTATAAATCATCTGGTAATAGCTCCACCCACTCTCTGATAGACTAGGAGTTACACTATATTACTAACACCTATCTGATCCTTTCAGATAAACATTGTGTCTCTGGTTGGGAATAGAGCTAGATAACATATACACAAAGAGACTAGGGGGTAGGAGGTTAGGGTGTAAGAGGTGTAAGAGTTTAGGAGGGAAGGGGGCAGGAGGCTAGGAGGGAGGAGGTTAGGGGGCAGGAGGTTAGGGGTGATTTGGGGATTTATTTTTTAGATTAGGTGAGTTCCTCACCTCCACTGGTTTCTCCTTCACAGCAGGCTTGGCTGCTCCCTTCTTCTCCTCCTTCTCTTTGACGCTCCCTCCCTTCTTCTCCTCCTTCAGGGGTGCTCCTGCCTTCTTCTCCTCCTTCAGGGGTGCTCCTGCCTTCTTCTCAAACTTCTCCTCTTTCTTCATCTTTCCCCCTGGAGAGGAATGGGTTGATAGTGGGTTGTAGTGGTAGACAGGCAGATAGTGGGTTGTAGTGGTAGACAGGCTAATACTGGGTTGTAGTGGTAGACAGGCTAATAGTGGGTTGTAGTGGTAGACAGGCTGATAGTGGGTTGTAGTGGTAGACAGGCTGATAGTGGGTTGTAGTGGTAGACAGGCTGATAGTGGGTTGTAGTGGTAGACAGGCTGATACTGGGTTGTAGTGGTAGACAGGCTGATACTGGGTTGTAGTGGTAGACAGGCTGATAGTGGGTTGTAGTGGTAGACAGGATGATACTGGGTTGTAGTGGTAGACAGGCTGATAGTGGGTTGTAGTGGTAGACAGGCTGATAGTGGGTTGTAGTGGTAGACAGGCTGATAGTGGGTTGTAGTGGTAGACAGACTGATAGTGGGTTGTAGTGGTAGACAGGCTGATAGTGGGTTGTAGTGGTAGACAGGCTGATAGTGGGTTGTAGTGGTAGACAGGCTGATAGTGGGTTGTAGTGGTAGACAGGCTGATAGTGGGTTGTAGTGGTAGACAGGCTGATACTGGGTTGTAGTGGTAGACAGGCTGATAGTGGGTTGTAGTGGTAGACAGGCTGATAGTGGGTTGTAGTGGTAGACAGGCTGATAGTGGGTTGTAGTGATAGACAGGATGATACTGGGTTGTAGTGGTAGACAGGCTGATAGTGGGTTGTAGTGGTAGACAGGCTGATAGTGGGTTGTAGTGGTAGACAGGCTGATAGTGGGTTGTAGTGGTAGACAGGCTGATAGTGGGTTGTAGTGGTAGACAGGCTGATAGTGGGTTGTAGTGGTAGACAGGCTGATACTGGGTTGTAGTGGTAGACAGGCTGATAGTGGGTTGTAGTGGTAGACAGGCTGATAGTGGGTTGTAGTGGTAGACAGGCTGATACTGGGTTGTAGTGGTAGACAGGCTGATAGTGGGTTGTAGTGGTAGACAGGCTGATAGTGGGTTGTAGTGGTAGACAGGCTGATAGTGGGTTGTAGTGGTAGACAGGCTGATAGTGGGTTGTAGTGGTAGACAGCCTGATAGTGGGTTGTAGTGGTAGACAGGCTGATAGTGGGTTATAGTGGTAGACAGGCTGATAGTGGGTTGTAGTGGTAGACAGGCTGATAGTGGGTTGTAGTGGTAGACAGGCTGATAGTGGGTTATAGTGGTAGACAGGCTGATAGTGGGTTGTAGTGGTAGACAGGCTGATAGTGGGTTATAGTGGTAGACAGGCTGATAGTGGGTTGTAGTGGTAGACAGGATGATAGTGGGTTATAGTGGTAGACAGGCTGATAGTGGGTTGTAGTGGTAGACAGGCTGATAGTGGGTTGTAGTGGTAGACAGGCTGATAGTGGGTTATAGTGGTAGACAGGCTGATAGTGGGTTGTAGTGGTAGACAGGCTGATAGTGGGTTGTAGTGGTAGACAGGCTGATAGTGGGTTATAGTGGTAGACAGGCTGATAGTGGGTTGTAGTGGTAGACAGGCTGATAGTGGGTTGTAGTGGTAGACAGGCTGATAGTGGGTTGTAGTGGTAGACAGGCTGATAGTGGGTTGTAGTGGTAGACAGACTGATAGTGGGTTATAGTGGTAGACAGACTGATAGTGGGTTGTAGTGGTAGACAGGCTGATAGTGGGTTGTAGTGGTAGACAGGCTGATAGTGGGTTATAGTGGTAGACAGGCTGATAGTGGGTTGTAGTGGTAGACAGGCTGATACTGGGTTGTAGTGGTAGACAGGCTGATAGTGGGTTGTAGTGGTAGACAGGCTGATAGTGGGTTGTAGTGGTAGACAGGCTGATAGTGGGTTGTAGTGGTAGACAGGCTGATAGTGGGTTGTAGTGGTAGACAGGCTGATAGTGGGTTGTAGTGGTAGACAGGCTGATAGTGGGTTGTAGTGGTAGACAGGCTGATAGTGGGTTATAGTGGTAGACAGGCTGATAGTGGGTTGTAGTGGTAGACAGGCTGATAGTGGGTTGTAGTGGTAGACAGGCTGATAGTGGGTTGTAGTGGTAGACAGGCTGCTAGTGGGTTGTAGTGGTAGACAGGCTTATAGTGGGTTGGTGGTCCTGTGTGTGTTAGACTCAGCTGTGGTGGTGGTCCTGTGTGTGTTAGACTCACAGCTGTGGTGGTGGTCCTGTGTGTTAGACTCACAGCTGTGGTGGTGGTCCTGTGTGTTAGACTCACAGCTGTGGTGGTGGTCCTGTGTGTTAGACTCACAGCTGTGGTGGTGGTCCTGTGTGTGTTAGACTCACAGCTGTGGTGGTGGTCCTGTGTGTTAGACTCACAGCTGTGGTGGTGGTCCTGTGTGTGTTAGACTCACAGCTGTGGTGGTGGTCCTGTGTGTGTTAGACTCACAGCTGTGGTGGTGGTCCTGTGTGTTAGACTCACAGCTGTGGTGGTGGTCCTGTGTGTGTTAGACTCACAGCTGTGGTGGTGGTCCTGTGTGTTAGACTCACAGCTGTGGTTGTGGTCCTGTGTGTGTTAGACTCACAGCTGTGGTGGTGGTCCTGTGTGTGTTAGACTCACAGCTGTGGTGGTGGTCCTGTGTGTTAGACTCACAGCTGTGGTGGTGGTCCTGTGTGTGTTAGACTCACAGCTGTGGTGGTGGTCCTGTGTGTATTAGACTCACAGCTGTGGTGGTGGTCCTGTGTGTTAGACTCACAGCTGTGGTGGTGGTCCTGTGTGTGTTAGACTCACAGCTGTGGTGGTGGTCCTGTGTGTTAGACTCACAGCTGTGGTGGTGGTCCTGTGTGTTAGACTCACAGCTGTGGTTGTGGTCCTGTGTGTGTTAGACTCACAGCTGTGGTGGTGGTCCTGTGTGTGTTAGACTCACAGCTGTGGTGGTGGTCCTGTGTGTTAGACTCACAGCTGTGGTGGTGGTCCTGTGTGTGTTAGACTCACAGCTGTGGTGGTGGTCCTGTGTGTATTAGACTCACAGCTGTGGTGGTGGTCCTGTGTGTTAGACTCACAGCTGTGGTGGTGGTCCTGTGTGTGTTAGACTCACAGCTGTGGTGGTGGTCCTGTGTGGTAGACTCACAGCTGTGGTGGTGGTCCTGTGTGTGTTAGACTCACAGCTGTGGTGGTGGTCCTGTGTGTTAGACTCACAGCTGTGGTGGTGGTCCTGTGTGTGTTAGACTCACAGCTGTGGTGGTGGTCCTGTGTGTATTAGACTCACAGCTGTGGTGGTGGTCCTGTGTGTTAGACTCACAGCTGTGGTGGTGGTCCTGTGTGTATTAGACTCACAGCTGTGGTGGTGGTCCTGTGTGTGTTCCCCCCATGTGTCTGTCTCAGGGAGACCCAGTAGATGTCTGAGCCACAGAGCTGCACTGACCAGACCGTCCAACAGCTCTCTCCACAACTGCAACCTGCAGGGGTTAACACTCACTCACACACACACACACACACACACACACACACACACACACACACACACACACACACACACTTTTTTAAATAATCAACTGCATTAATTGATCAATTTCTGTGGTATCCTTTCATTCTTTAGTTTCCCCATCAACATTCCCTCTTCTCTTTTCTCCACACCGGTGCTCCCTCCCTCCCTCCCTCCCTCCCTCCCTCCCTCCCTCGCTCCCTCCCTCCCTCCTCTTCCCTCCCTCCCTCCCTCCCTCCCTCCCTCCCCTTCCCTCCCTCCCTCCCTCCCTCCCTCCCTCCATCCATCCCTCCCTCTTCCCTCCCTCCCTTCTCCTCACCCTATAGTGTTGAGTGGTAGTGGCGTGTGTTGTGTGAGTGGCTGGGTGAGCTCCAGGAGGAGGGTGTTATAGAGGCTCAGAGCCCCCTCTCTGGTGAGCCTCTCCTGGGGTCCATCCTGCTCCCCGTCCCCCTGGGGCAGAGCCAGCACCGCCTGGAGAGGGGAACAGAGAGGAGAGAGGAGAGGAGGGTTAGGTTTTAGATCCACTACTCAGGGGCCTTGTTGTTAGTGTCCCTCCGGAGATCGGAAGGTTAGGGGTTCCATCCCCGGTCGAGACTCTGTGAATGGGACCTGATGCATCTCTGCTGTGCACGTGAGGTGTGTGTGTGTGTGTGTGTACCTGTCGTAGTGTAGACACAGAGAGGTCCCAGGCTGTTTCTCTGTCTTCTCCTGTTTCTGCGGTCACCTGCTGCCACAGGCTCTTCAGCGCCTCCACTGTCTCATAACGGTACTGCAGCTAGGACCGAGATAGACCAACAGTATACTGTTACAAACACAGTATGGGCCAGTCGTGTGTGTGTGTGTGTGTGTGTGTGTGTCACTAAACAACCCAACAGAAAGAGGAAGGTGTTATTCAGAAATCAGCTAGAACCATGAATGAACCTAACTCATCGTCATCATAGTAATCACTGAGTCTTTGTCCTTCTGTCTGTCTGTCTGTCTGTTTTTACATATCGAGAGAGAATCCATTCATGTTCAAAGACAAGAGCCACGATGACACATAATTATAGTAATGGCTGATAATGTTGATAATGACCGTGGCTGAAATGTCATCCTATCCCCTATATACAGCGTGTCCACCCACTCTGCCTAGAGAGTGTGTGAAAACACCTATCCCCTATATACAGCATGTCCACCCACTCTGCCTAGAGAGGGTGTGAAAACACCTATCCCCTATATACAGCATGTCCAGCCACTCTGCCTAGAGAGGGTGTGAAAACACCTATCCCCTATATACAGCATGTCCAGCCACTCTGCCTAGAGAGGGTGTGAAAACACCTATCCCCTATATACAGCGTGTCCACCCACTCTGCCTAGAGAGGGTGTGAAAACACCTATCCCCTATATACAGCATGTCCAGCCACTCTGCCTAGAGAGGGTGTGAAAACACCTATCCCCTATATACAGCGTGTCCACCCACTCTGCCTAGAGAGGGTGTGAAAACACCTATCCCCTATATACAGCATGTCCACCCACTCTGCCTAGAGAGGGTGTGAAAACACCCGTTGTTATTGAAATTTCACTTCCTTACAGAAAAAAATAATAATTTACCAAGACAAATATGATTCTTCATGTCCTGAATCGTTCAGTGGTGTCTTTCTCTAACACATCGTTATATCTAAGAAGCTGGCTGTTGTAACTTAATACATCCTATAATGAGCACTGAGCTCTGTTGACGTAGCGGTGCCGATTTCTCCTAGTGACTTTAGAGGATTTGACATGTTGTGGTGGTCGTTTCTGCGGGTCGCAAAAAGCTAAGTCTGAAAACAAAAGGCTAAGTCTGAAAACAAAAAGCTAAGTCTGAAAACAAAAAGCTAAGCCTGAAAATAAAAAGCTAAGCCTGAAAACAAAAAGCTAAGTCTGAAAACAAAAAGCTAAGTCTGAAAACAAAAAGCTAAGTCTGAAAACAAAAAGCTTAGTGCTCCTTTGACATTTCACAGAGATATTCCTGTTGTTTTTTTTGTGAGAAATCTCACGTTAATATCAAAAGCGTATACAAAACGTAATTTGAAAATACTACACGTCATGTCTCTAAATCAATATGTATCTGACCTCCATATTGTTTTATGCCCTGTGGGTTCAAGAAGAAAGATGGCGAGGTTCAACGGTGAACCGGTCAGTTCGTCTTAATTCTCTGACGCCATGCTATTATCCTGATTCAGGACAAAAACATTCATCTGGCCCTCATTGATTTAGTCTCCCTAATTCTGGTCATCCTACAAGGGTAAAAACTTTTTAACAGATTATCATAGAGACATGAGGTTTGGCCAATTGGTTTTCTCAGAGGAGTATCTACACAATGTACATATTTACCCATTGGTCAAAATATGTGTTTTTGATCGGACACTCTACTATATAGTGCACTACTACCAGGGCCCTGTTCAAAAGTAGTGCACACTGTACTATAGAGGGAATAGGGTGCCATTTTGGACACATATACAATGTCTAACTGAGGCTGCGTCCTGTGTTGTCCCTACAGAGACAAGCTCCTAGCTCTTTCTGTCTCACACAGGAAGCCCAATTCTGATGTTTACACAGGAAGCCCAATTCTGATGTTTACACAGGAAGCCCAATTCTGATGTTTAAACAGGAAGCCCAATTCTGATGTTTACACAGGAAGCCCAATTCTGATGGTTACACAGGAAGCCCAATTCTTACGTTTACACAGGAGCTCAATTCTGATGTTTACACAGGAAGCTCAATTCTGATGTTTACACAGGAAGCTCAATTCTGATGTTTACACAGGAAGCTCAATTCTGATGTTTACACAGGAAGCTCAATTCTGATGTTTACACAGGAAGCTCAATTCTGATGTTTACACAGGAAGCTCAATTCTGATGTTTACACAGGAAGCTCAATTCTGATGTTTACACAGGAAGCTCAATTCTGATGTTTAAACAGGCAGCACAATTCTGATCTTTACACAGGAAGCCCAATTCTGATGTTTAAACAGAGAGAATGGACATTCAGAGTGATGATGCTGGCTGTGTGGAACAGAGAGAATAGACGTTCCGAGTGATGATGCTGGCTGTGTGGAACAGAGAGAATGGACATTCAGAGAGATGATGCTGGCTGTGTGGAACTGAGAAAATGGACGTTCAGAGTGATGATGCTGGCTGTGTGGAACTGAGAGAATGGACATTCAGAGCTGTTTTAGTGTCTTTAGTGTGCTTAGGAGTCTGTGGTCGTGACAGTCTATTGATTTTGCGGGGCATTCTTTGCCCCCCCCGTCTTTGTTAAAGGTAGACTCAGCCAGATTGCAACGAGCAGCATCGCAGATATTAAGATGAGCTCAATGCAAGACTTTTCTCTCACAGAGGTGCGCTTCTCGCTCCGACGACGTGGTAGCCACGGGAACCACGACAGCAGAGAGGCGATGCCTCTTAGTTGTGGTGGAGATTGAGCGGATAGTGTGTCTACTTGGTGCATCTCTCTGAGTCTACCTTCAAGGTGTAGTGTACCTTTGGGTTCCTGTTGTGGAAGTGTTCTTCCTCGGTGGTGTAGAGCTCCGCAGGGGAGCCGGGTCTCTCTGGGGTGAGGACGCCTCGTAACACGGCACACACCAACGACCGACACACTGACGCAGCCTCTCTCTGCTGCAGCTCCCTCTACACACACACACACACACACACACACACACACACACACACACACACACACACACAACACATACACACACACACACACACACACACACACACACACACACACACACACACACATACACATACACATACACATACACACACACACACACACACACACACACACACGCGCACAGAGACACACATACACAAAATTACACATAAACACATGAATACACAAACAAACACAATTATGCTTAATACAACTGTGAAGTTACAAACACACCCTCCCTCCCCACACCCTCCCCTCCCCACACCCTCCCTCCCCCACACCCTCCCTCCTCACCTCCTCCCTCTCTCTCTCCCCACACCCTCCCTCCCCACACCCTCCCTCCCCACACCCTCCCCTCCCCATACCCTCCCTCTCTCTCTCTCCCCACACCCTCCCTCCCCACACCCTCCCTCCCCACACCCTCCCTCCCTCCTCACTCCCTCCTCCCTCCTCACACCCTCCCTCCTCCCCACACCCTCCCTCCTCACATCCCTCCCTCCCTCTCTCCCCACACCCTCCCCTCCTCCTCACACCCTCCCTCCCTCCTCACACCCTCCCCACACCCTCCCTCCCTCCCCACACCCTCCCTCCTCACATCCTCCCTCCTTCCTCACACCCCCTTCCCTCCTCACATCCTCCCTCCCTCCCCACACCCTCCCACCCTCCCCACACCCTCCCTCCCTCCCCACACCCCCCCCTCCCCTCCCCACATCCTCCCTCCCTCCCCACACCCTCCCTCCCTCCCCACACCCTCCCTCCTCACACACCTCCCTCCCCACACCCTCCCTCCCCACACCCTCCCTCCCCACACCCTCCCTCCTCACATCCTCCCTCCCCTCCCCACACCCTCCCTCCCTCCCCACCCCCTCCTCCCTCCCCTCACCCCACCCCTCCCTCCCCACAACCTCCCCTCCCTCCTCACACCCTCCCTCCCTCCTCACACCCTCCCCACACCCTCCCTCCCTCCTCACACCCTCCCTCCCCTCCCCACACCCTCCCCACACCCTCCCCACACCCTCCCCTCCCTCCCCACACCCTCCCTCCTCACATCCTCCCTCCTTCCTCACACCCTCCCTCCCTCCTCACATCCTCCCTCCCTCCTCCCACCCACCCTCCCTCCCCACACCCTCCCTCCTCACACCCTCCCTCCCTCCTCACACCCTCCCCACACCCTCCCCACACCCTCCCTCCTCACATCCTCCCTCCTTCCCCACACACTCCCTCCCTCCTCACACCCTCCCTCCCTCCTCACATCCTCCCTCCCTCCTCACACCCTCCCTCCCTCCCTCCTCACCCACTCCCTCCCTCATCACACCCTCCCTCCCTCCTCACACCCTCCCTCCTCCCAGCCACCCTCCCTTCTCACACCCTCACTCCTTCCCTCCTCACACACACCCTCCCTCCCCCTACTCCCACCCTCTCCCCCCCTACACAGACCTCCAGGGCGTGTCTCTGGTCAGCGGTCTTGTCCTGGTAAAGAGCCACGCCCCTCAGTGTCACCTGGATGGAGGCTCCGCCCAGCAGGACAGGGTGTGTGTTGAGACGCCACACCTCTGTCCTGATGCCTGGGACCTCCGACTTAAATATAAACTCTACACGCTTGCTGTCACCTGGTAGAATCACACCTGGTACAGAGATAGATAGAGAGAGACAGAGAGAGATGGAGAGGGGAGAAGGAGAGAGAGAGAGAGAGATGGGGAGGGGAGAAGGAGAGAGAGAGCGAGAGATGGGGAGGGGAGAAGGAGAGAGACAGAGAGAGATGGGGAGGGGAGAAGGAGAGAGACAGAGAGAGATGGGGAGGGGAGAAGGAGAGAGAGAGAGAGAGACGGGGAGGGGAGAAGGAGAGAGAGAGCGAGAGATGGGGAGGGGAGAAGGAGAGAGACAGAGAGAGATGGGGAGGGGAGAAGGAGAGAGACATGGGGGAGGGAGAAGGAGAGAGAGAGATGGGGAGGGGAGAAGGGGAGAGAGAGAGAGAGAGAGAGAGATGAGGGGAGGGGGAGGGGGGAAGGGGAGAGATAGAAATGGGGAGGGGGGAAGGGGAGAGAGAGAGATGGGGAGGACAAAGGAGGACAAAGCAGGTTGTAATTATGACATGCATTGACGTAAATGCTGCCAGCTGTGTGAACAAAAACACAGAGTGTGTGTACATACATGGTGTGTCTGCGTGTACATGTGCAGTGTGTGTGTGTGTACCTGTGGAGGTGTTGAAGTAGAAGTGCTGTTGTGTGTGTGTGTGTACTGTGTGTGTGTGTACCTGTGGAGGTGTTGAAGTAGAAGTGCTGTGTGTGTGTGTACCTGTGGAGGTGTTGAAGTAGAAGTGCTGTGTGTGTGTGTACCTGTGGAGGTGTTGAAGTAGAAGTGCTGTGTGTGTGTGTACCTGTGGAGGTGTTGAAGTAGAAGTGCTGTGTGTGTGTGTACCTGTGGAGGTGTTGAAGTAGAAGTGCTGTGTGTGTGTGTACCTGTGGAGGTGTTGAAGTAGAAGTGCTGTGTGTGTGTGTACCTGTGGAGGTGTTGAAGTAGAAGTGCTGTGTGTGTGTGTGTGTCCTGGCGTCAGGGAAGCTGTGTGGTACAGCCAAGCGCTGCCAGCTGTAGTAGACTGCTGTACTGCCCTCGTTCTGCACCTCCATGTCTGAACTGGCTCTCTCTCCTGACAGGGCCTCAAACGTTACCCTGGCGCTGATACCCGTTACCCTGGCGCTGATACCCACCTCCCCCTGGGAGGAGGAGAGGGAGAGAGGGGGAGAGGGGGGAGAGAGGGGGACGGGGGAGAGAGAGAGGGAGAGAGGGGGAGAGGGGGGATGGGGGGAGACGGGGGAGGGAGGGGGAGAGGGAGATAGGGGGACAGGGAGACAGGGAGAGAGAGAGAGGGAGAGAGGGGGACAGGGAGATAGAGAGAGAGGGAGATAGGGGTTGAGAGGAGGATGAAGAAGGAGATTGGGAAGAGAGAGGTAGAGAGAGAGAGAGAGAGGAGGGTTGAAAGCATGAGGCAGGAGAGAGAGAGAGAGATGAGGATGAAGAAGGAGATTGGGAAGGAGGAGGGAGAGAGAGAGAGAAGAGGTTTTAGAGGAGGATGAAGAAGGGGATTGGGAAGGAGGAGGGAAAGAGAGAGAGAGGAGGGTTGAGAGGGGGATGAAGAAGGAGATTGGGAAGGAGGAGGGAGAGAGAGAAGAGGTTTTAGAGGAGGATGAAGAAGGAGATAAGGAGGGGGAGAGAGAAAGGAGGGTTGAGAGGAGGATGAAGAAAGAGATTGGGAATGAGGAGGAGAGAGAGAGAAGAGGTTTTAGAGGAGGATGAGAAGGAGATTGGGAAGGAGGAGGTTGATGAGAGAGAAGAGGTTTTAGAGGAGGATGGAGAAGGATATTGGGAAGGAGGAGGGAGAGAGAGAGAGAGAGAGGAGGGTTGTGAGGATGAAGAAGGAGATTGGGAATGAGGAGGGAGAGAGAGAGGAGGGTTGAGAGTAGGATGAAGAAGGAGATTGTGAGGGAGGAGGGAGAGAGAGAGAGGAGGTTTTAGAGGAAGATGGAGAAGGATATTGGGAAGGAGGAGGGAGAGAGAGAGAGAGAGGAGGGTTGTGAGGATGAAGAAGGAGATTGGGAATGAGGAGGGAGAGAGAGAGAGAAGGGTTGAGAGTAGGATGAAGAAGGAGATTGTGAGGGAGGAGGGAAAGAGAGAGAATAGGTTTTAGAGGAGGATGGAGAATGATATTGGGAAGGAGGAGGGAGAGAGAGAGAGAGAGAGAGAGAGGAGGGTTGTGAGGATGAAGAAGGAGATTGGGAATGAGGAGGGAGAGAGAGAGGAGGGTTGAGAGTAGGATGAAGAAGGAGATTGTGAGGGAGGAGAGAGAGAGAGAAGAGGTTTTAGAGGAAGATGAAGGAGATTGGGAGGGAGGAGGGAGAGAGAAAGGAGGTTTTAGAGGGGGATGAAGAAGGAGATTGGGAGGGAGGAGGGAGAGAGAAAGGAGGTTTTATAGGAGGATGAAGAAGGAGATTGGGAGGGAGGAGGGAGAGAGAAAGGAGGTTTTAGAGGGGGATGAAGAAGGAGATTGGGAGGGAGGAGGGAGAGAGAAAGGAGGTTTTAGAGGAGGAAGAAGAAAGAGATTGGGAGGGAGGAGGGAGAGAGAGAGAAGAGGTTTTAGAGGAGGATGAAGAAGGAGATTGAGAGGGAAGAGGGAGAGAGAGAGAAGAGGTTTTAGAGGAGGATGAAGAAGGAGATTGAGAGGGAGGAGGGAGAGAGAGAGAAGAGGTTTTAGAGGAGGATGAAGAAGGAGATTGAGAGGGAGGAGGGAGAGAGAGAGAAGAGGTTTTAGAGGAGGATGAAGAAGGAGATTAAGAGGGAGGAGGGAGAGAGAGAGAAGAGGTTTTAGAGGAGGATGAAGAAGGAGATTGAGAGGGAGGAGGGAGAGAGAGAGAAGAGGTTTTAGAGGAGGATGAAGAAGGAGATTGAGAGGGAGGAGGGAGAGAGAGAGAAGAGGTTTTAGAGGAGGATGAAGAAGGAGATTAAGAGGGAGGAGGGAGAGAGAGAGAAGAGGTTTTAGAGGAGGATGAAGAAGGAGATTGAGAGGGAGGAGGGAGAGAGAGAGAAGAGGTTTTAGAGGAGGATGAAGAAGGAGATTGAGAGGGAGGAGGGAGAGAGAGAGAAGAGGTTTTAGAGGAGGATGAAGAAGGAGATTGAGAGGGAGGAGGGAGAGAGAGAGAAGAGGTTTTAGAGGAGGATGAAGAAGGAGATTGAGAGGGAGGAGGGAGAGAGAGAGAAGAGGTTTTAGAGGAGGATGAAGAAGGAGATTGAGAGGGAGGAGGGAGAGAGAGAGAAGAGGTTTTAGAGGAGGATGAAGAAGGAGATTGAGAGGGAGGAGGGAGAGAGAGAGAAGAGGTTTTAGAGGAGGATGAAGAAGGAGATTGAGAGGGAGGAGGGAGAGAGAGAGAAGAGGTTTTAGAGGATGAAGAAGGAGATTGAGAGGGAGGAGGGAGAGAGAGAGAGAAGAGGTTTTAGAGGAGGATGAAGAAGGAGATTGAGAGGGAGGAGGGAGAGAGAGAGAAGAGGTTTTAGAGGAGGATGAAGAAGGAGATTGAGAGGGAGGAGGGAGAGATAATATGCAGTTTTTTTTTGGTGTTGTATGATTTCTCCTCGACTCACCAAACAACAGACCACGTATATGTCTATACGTGGTGGCTCCACAGGTTTAACAGTGTGTGTGTGTGTGTAACTCTATACGTGGTGGCTCCACAGGTTTAACAGTGTGTGTGTGTGTGTAACTCTATAAGTGGTGGCTCCACAGGTTTAACAGTGTGTGTGTGTACCTCTATATGTGGTGGCTCCACAGGTTTAACAGTGTGTGTGTGTACCTCTATACGTGGTGGCTCCACAGGTTTAACAGTGTGTGTGTGTACCTCTATATGTGGTGGCTCCACAGGTTTAACAGTGTGTGTGTGTACCTCTATACGTGGTGGCTCCACAGGTTTAACAGTGTGTGTGTGTACCTCTATATGTGGTGGCTCCACAGGTTTAACAGTGTGTGTGTGTGTGTAACTCTATACGTGGTGGCTCCACAGGTTTAACAGTGTGTGTGTGTGTGTAACTCTATACGTGGTGGCTCCACAGGTTTAACAGTGTGTGTGTGTGTGTAACTCTATACGTGGTGGCTCCACAGGTTTAACAGTGTGTGTGTGTACCTCTATACGTGGTGGCTCCACAGGTTTAACAGTGTGTGTGTGTAACTCTATACGTGGTGGCTCCACAGGTTTAACAGTGTGTGTGTGTACCTCTATACGTGGTGGCTCCACAGGTTTAACAGTGTGTGTGTGTACCTCTATATGTGGTGGCTCCACAGGTTTAACAGTGTGTGTGTGTGTGTAACTCTATACGTGGTGGCTCCACAGGTTTAACAGTGTGTGTGTGTACCTCTATACGTGGTGGCTCCACAGGTTTAACAGTGTGTGTGTGTACCTCTATATGTGGTGGCTCCACAGGTTTAACAGTGTGTGTGTGTACCTCTATACGTGGTGGCTCCACAGGTTTAACAGTGTGTGTGTGTACCTCTATATGTGGTGGCTCCACAGGTTTAACAGTGTGTGTGTGTGTACCTCTATACGTGGTGGCTCCACAGGTTTAACAGTGTGTGTGTGTACCTCTATATGTGGTGGCTCCACAGGTTTAACAGTGTGTGTGTGTACCTCTATATGTGGTGGCTCCACAGGTTTAACAGTGTGTGTGTACCTCTATACGTGGTGGCTCCACAGGTTTAACAGTGTGTGTGTGTACCTCTATACGTGGTGGCTCCACAGGTTTAACAGTGTGTGTGTGTGTACCTCTATACGTGGTGGCTCCACAGGTTTAACAGTGTGTGTGTGTGTACCTCTATATGTGGTGGCTCCACAGGTTTAACAGTGTGTGTGTGTGTACCTCTATACGTGGTGGCTCCACAGGTTTAACAGTGTGTGTGTGTGTACCTCTATACGTGGTGGCTCCACAGGTTTAACAGTGTGTGTGTGTACCTCTATACGTTAACAGTGTGTGTGTGTACCTTGTGAGAGGTGGAGTTGCCTGTCCAGCGGGCGGGCTGCCCACAGAACCTCAGGGCAGGCACCAGCACCGCGTCCAGCATGACATCATCAAACTGCGACAGGGGGTCACTGGAACAGACAGAGGGACAGGTCATGTCTCAAATGGCATCCTATTGCTTCTATAGTGCCTTACTTTTGAACAGAGGCCCCTATGGGCCCTACATAGAGAATAAGGTGCCCTCTGTACCATAAGGCTCTGGTCAAAAGTTTTGCACTATATAGGGTTCCATTTGGGATGTACACTCAGTCACTATCGGCCAATGGACCAACATGAGAATATATATATATTTGTAAACTTTTTAAAACTTATTTTTACTTATTTTCTTTAACCGGGCAACAAGTCAGTTAAGAACAAAATCTTATTTACAATGACGGCCTACCGGGGCAGAGTGATTTTTACCTTGTCAGCTCTGGGATTTGATCCAGGAACCTTTCGGTTACTGGCCCAGCGCTCTAACCACTAGGCTACCTGCCGCCCCCCAGAATCAATACACACGGTCACTATCGGCAACGCTACAATGGAACCAACATGAGGATATCATCAGAATCAATACACACGGTCACTATCGGCAACGCTACAATGGACCAACATGAGGATATCATCAGAATCAATACACACGGTCACTATCGGCAACGCTACAATGGAACCAATATGAGGATATCATCAGAATCAATACACACGGTCACTACAATGGACCAACATGAGGATATCATCAGAATTAATACACACGGTCACTATCGGCAACGCTACAATGGACCAACATGAGGATATCATCAGAATTAATACACACGGTCACTATCGGCAACGCTACAATGGACCAACATGAGGATATCATCAGAATCAATACACACGGTCACTATCGGCAACGCTACAATGGACCAACATGAGGATATCATCAGAATCAATACACACGGTCACTATCGGCAACGCTACAATGGACCAACATGAGGATATCATCAGAATCAATACACACGGTCACTACAATGGACCAACATGAGGATATCATCAGAATCAATACACACGGTCACTATCGGCAACGCTACAATGGACCAACATGAGGATATCATCAGAATCAATACACACGGTCACTATCGGCAACGCTACAATGGACCAACATGAGGATATCATCAGAATCAATACACACGGTCACTATCGGCAACGCTACAATGGACCAACATGAGGATATCATCAGATTCAATGAGCCACTAGATAAACTGGTTGTTAGTGAATTAGGATGGGGGGGGGGTATTTCTTACTGGTTTTCCTTCTGCTCCACCTCCCTAAGCTCCTCCCTCTCCTCCTCCTCCAATAGGGGGCTCTGCTTCACAGTGACAGAGGTGAAGGGCTGGCCTGAGCCAATCACCTCCAAGCCATCTATCTCCTAGAGAGGGGGGAAGAAGACAGTATAGTGAGCGACTGGGAGAGGGAGAGAGAGAGAATAGGGTCCTGTGGCTCTAGCCAATAGTAGTGCACTGTGTAGGGAATAGGGTCCATTTGGGATGCATGCTATAACTAGGGAACAAACCAGACAGTAATTGTTCACTGAAATATGGCTGAACAGAGTATCAGAGTATCAAGGTGACAGGTAACAACATAACAGGAACAGGGTATCAGAGTATCAAGGTGACAGGTAACAACATAACAGGAACAGGGTATCAGAGTATCAAGGTGACAGGTGACAGGTAACAACATAACAGGAACAGGGTATCAGAGTATCAAGGTGACAGGTAACAACATAACAGGAACAGAGAATCAGGGTATCAAGGTGACAGGTAACAACATAACAGGAACAGAGTATCAGGGTATCAAGGTGACAGGTAACAACATAATAGGAACAGAGTATCAGGGTATCAAGGTGACAGGTAACAACATAACAGGAACAGAGTATCAGGGTATCAAGGTGACAGGTAACAACATAACAGGAACAGAGTATCAAGGTGACAGGGAACAACATAACAGGAACAGAGAATCAGGGTATCAAGGTGACAGGTAACAACATAACAGGAACAGAGTATCAGGGTATCAAGGTGACAGGTAACAACATAACAGGAACAGAGTATCAGGGTATCAAGGTGACAGGTAACACAACATAACAGGAACAGAGTATCAAAGTGACAGGTAACAACATAACAGTATCTGTTTCTACCCACTGTCTTCATCTCAATATGTATTCTCTGTTTCTACCCACTGTCTTCATCTCATCATGTATTCTCTGTTTCTACCACTGTCTTCATCTCATCATGTAGTCTCTGTTTCTATCCACTGTGTTCAGCAGTCTCAATATGTAGTCTCTGTTTCTACCCACTGTGTTCATCTCATCATGTAGTCTCTGTTTCTACCCACTGTCTTCATCTCAATATGTAGTCTCTGTTTCTACCACTGTCTTCATCTCATAATGTAGTCTCTGTTTCTACCCACTGTCTTCATCTCAATATGTAGTCTCTGTTTCTACCACTGTCTGCATCTCAATATGTAGTCTCTGTTTCTACCACTGTCTTCATCTCATCATGTATTCTCTGTTTCTACCCACTGTCTTCACCTCATCATGTATTCTCTGTTTCTACCCACTGTCTTCATCTCATCATGTAGTCTCTGTTTCTACCCACTGTCTTCATCTCATCATGTAGTCTCTGTTTCTACCCACTGTCTTCATCTCATCATGTAGTCTCTGTTTCTACCCACTGTCTTCATCTCATCATGTATTCTCTGTTTCTACCCACTGTCTTCATCTCAATATGTAGTCTCTGTTTCTACCCACTGTGTTCATCTCATCATGTAGTCTCTGTTTCTACCCACTGTCTTCATCTCAATATGTAGTCTCTGTTTCTACCCACTGTCTTCATCTCAATATGTAGTCTCTGTTTCTACCCACTGTCTTCATCTCAATATGTAGTCTGTTTCTATCCACTGTCTTCATCGTAATATGTAGTCTCTGTTTCTACCCACTGTCTTCATCTCATCATGTATTCTCTGTTTCTACCCACTGTCTTCATCTCATCGTGTAGTCTCTGTTTTCTACCCACTGTCTACATCTCAATATGTAGTCTCTGTTTCTACCCACTGTCTTCATCTCAATATGTAGTCTCTGTTTCTACCACTGTCTTCATCTCATCATGTAGTCTCTGTTTCTACCCACTGTCTTCATCTCAATATGTAGTCTCTGTTTCTACCCACTGTCTTCATCTCAATATGTAGTCTCTGTTTCTAACCACTGTCTTCATCTCAATATGTAGTCTCTGTTTCTACCCACTGTCTTCATCTCATCATGTAGTCTCTGTTTCTACCCACTGTCTGCATCTCAATATGTAGTCTCTGTTTCTACCCAGTGTGTTCATCTCATCATGTAGTCTCTGTTTCTACCACTGTCTGCATCTCAATATGTAGTCTCTGTTTCTACCCAGTGTGTTCATCTCATCATGTAGTCTCTGTTTCTACCCACTGTCTGCATCTCAATATGTAGTCTCTGTTTCTACCCACTGTCTTCATCTCAGTATGTAGTCTCTGTTTCTACCCACTGTCTGCATCTCAATATGTAGTCTCTGTTTCTACCCACTGTCTTCATCTCATCATGTATTCTCTGTTTCTACCCACTGTCTTCATCTCATCATGTAGTCTCTGTTTCTACCCACTGTCTTCATCTCAATATGTAGTCTCTGTTTCTACCCACTGTCTTCATCTCATCATGTAGTCTCTGTTTCTACCCACTGTCTTCATCTCAATATGTAGTCTCTGTTTCTACCCACTGTCTTCATCTCAGTATGTAGTCTCTGTTTCTACCCACTGTGTTCAGCAGTCTCAATATGCAGTCTCTGTTTCTACCACTGTCTTCATCTCATCATGTAGTCTCTGTTTCTACCCACTGTCTTCATCTCAGTATGTAGTCTCTGTTTCTACCCACTGTGTTCAGCAGTCTCAATATGCAGTCTCTGTTTCTACCACTGTCTTCATCTCATCATGTAGTCTCTGTTTCTACCCACGGTCTTCATCTCAATATGTAGTCTCTGTTTCTACCCACTGTCTTCATCTCATCATGTAGTCTCTGTTTCTACCCACTGTCTTCATCTCAATATGTAGTCTCTGTTTCTACCCACTGTCTACATCTCAATATGTAGTCTCTGTTTCTACCCACTGTCTTCATCTCAATATGTAGTCCCTGTTTCTACCCACTGTCTTCATCTCAATATGTAGTCTCTGTTTCTACCCACTGTCTTCATCTCAATATGTAGTCTCTTTCTACCCAATGTCTTCATCTCAATATGTAGTCTCTGTTTCTACCCACTGTCTTCATCTCAATATGTAGTCTCTGTTTCTACCCACTGTCTTCATCTCATCATGTAGTCTCTGTTTCTACCCACTGTGTTCAGCAGTCTCAATATGTAGTCTCTGTTTCTACCCACTGTGTTCAGCAGTCTCAATATGTAGTCTCTATTTCTACCCACTGTCTTCATCTCAATATGTAGTCTCTGTTTCTACCCACTGTCTTCATCTCAATATGTAGTCTCTGTTTCTACCACTGTCTTCATCTCAACATGTAGTCTCTGTTTCTACCCACTGTCTTCATCTCATCATGTAGTCTCTGTTTCTACCACTGTCTTCATCTCAATATGTAGTCTCTGTTTCTACCCACTGTGTTCATCTCATCATGTAGTCTCTGTTTCTACCCACTGTGTTCATCTCATCATGTAGTCTCTGTTTCTACCCAGTGTGTTCATCTCATCATGTAGTCTCTGTTTCTACCCACTGTCTTCATCTCAATATGTAGTCTATGTTTCTACCACTGTCTTCATCTCATCATGTAGTCTCTGTTTCTACCCACTGTCTTCATCTCAACATGTAGTCTCTGTTTCTACCCACTGTCTTCATCTCATCATGTAGTCTCTGTTTCTACCCACTGTGTTCAGCAGTCTCAATATGCAGTCTCTGTTTCTACCCACTGTCTTCATCTCAATATGTAGTCCCTGTTTCTACCCACTGTCTTCATCTCAACATGTAGTCTCTGTTTCTACCACTGTCTTCATCTCATCATGTAGTCAGTCTCTGTTTCTACCCACTGTCTTCATCTCATGTAGTCTCTGTTTCTACCACTGTCTTCATCTCAGTATGTAGTCTCTGTTTCTACCACTGTCTTCATCTCATCATGTAATCTCTGTTTCTACCCACTGTCTTCATCTCATCATGTAGTCTCTGTTTCTACCCACTGTCTCCATCTCAATATGTAGTCTCTGTTTCTTTCTGACCATTTCTCTCTCTCTCTCTCAATCTGTTCTCAGCTCTCTCTCTCTCTCTCTCTCAATCTGTTCTCAGCTCTTTCTCTCTCTCTCTCAATCTCTTCTCAGCTCTCTCTCTGTCTCTCTCTCTCTCTCTGTCTCTGTCTCTCTGTCTCTCGCTCTCTCTGTCTCTCGCTCTCTCTGTCTCTCTCTATCTCTCCGTCTCTCTCTCTCTCGCTCTCTGTCTCTCAATCATCTATCTGACAGCACATTCTGTCTTTGTCTGTTTCTCTGGACACATCAAACTCCCAGTCAGACCACACTGACATCCACACACGTTAATGAACCCAAACACACATACAAACACACATACACACACCACCACCCGACCAGAATATACAGGTTCCTTACAACACTGCCTTACACCATTCTTATTATTAATGAGTGTGTGTGTGTGTGTGTGTGTGTGTGTGTATATATATGTTTGTGTGTGTGAATGAACTCCCCCATAATAAGTGCCTGTTACTTAAGCTGCTAATCAGGTCTAATTGACAATTAGTATGCACAGAGGGTGAGGAGAGGCAAAGCTGTGGGTGTCTGTTGTATGTATGTGTGTTACGTGTGCTAGTGTGTGTTTCTGGACCAGTGTGTAACGTCTGACGGTGCCCCAGGTCTCTCTCAGTGACAGGGTTATTGTTACGTTGTAGAACAGTAGAACAGGACTGTCTCAGTGACAGGGTTATTGTTACGTTGTAGAACAGTAGAACAGGACTGTCTCAGTGACAGGGTTATTGTTACGTTGTAGAACAGGACTGTCTCAGTGACAGGGTTATTGTTATGTTGTAGAACAGTAGAACAGGACTGTCTCAGTGATAGGGTTATTGTTACGTTGTAGAACAGTAGAACAGGACTGTCTCAGTGACAGGGTTATTGTTACGTTGTTGAACAGTAGAACAGGACTGTCTCAGTGACAGGGTTATTGTTACGTTGTAGAACAGTAGAACAGGACTGTCTCAGTGACAGGGTTATTGTTACGTTGTAGAACAGTAGAACAGGACTGTCTCAGTGACAGGGTTATTGTTACGTTGTAGAACAGGACTGTCTCAGTGACAGGGTTATTGTTACGTTGTAGAACAGGACTGTCTCAGTGACAGGGTTATTGTTACGTTGTAGAACAGGACTGTCTCAGTGATAGGGTTATTGTTACGTTGTAGAACAGTAGAACAGGACTGTCTCAGTGACAGGGTTATTGTTATGTTGTAGAACAGTAGAACAGGACTGTCTCAGTGACAGGGTTATTGTTACGTTGTAGAACAGTAGAACAGGACTGTCTCAGTGACAGGGTTATTGTTACGTTGTAGAACAGTAGAACAGGACTGTCTCAGTGACAGGGTTATTGTTACGTTGTAGAACAGGACTGTCTCAGTGACAGGGTTATTGTTACGTTGTAGAACAGGACTGTCTCAGTGACAGGGTTATTGTTATTGTGTGTGTGTGTGTGTGTGTGTGTGTGTGTGTATGTGTGCCATTCAGAAGATGAATCAGGAGTGTACAGGACATCCACATCAGACACACAGTGTGCCTCTCTCTCTGTTAACTGGCACACTGTCATTAAACTTATTCAGGACATCAAGAGTTAGGGCAGCTCACCCTGAGCGGGGAGGGAACAGGGACAGATGGGGGTTTGTGGAGGAGGTGGAGTGGTTAGAGTATGCTATTTAGTGGTGTGTAGGTGTTGGAAGGTCTTTGAAGTGGAAATAAATTAACACTATATTTATGGAGTGAGGTAGACAGTATTGTGGAGTGAGGCATAGAGTATTGTGGAGTGAGGTATAGAGTATTGTGGAGTGAGGTATACAGTATTGTGGAGTGAGGTATAAAGTATTGTGGAGTGAGGTAGACAGTATTGTGGAGTGAGGTATAGAGTATTGTGGAGTGAGGTAGACAGTATTGTGGAGTGAGGTAGACAGTATTGTGGAGTGAGGTAGACAGTATTGTGGAGTGAGGTATAGAGTATTGTGGAGTGAGGT
>NC_143034.1:12452500-12487500 GCF_057628025.1 Oncorhynchus mykiss
TAAAAACTGACGGACAACTATAAAATACCAAGTTTATTCAGTCAAAGGATGGAACAGCTGAACAGACAAAGACATGTTACCACCAGTGTTAGTATATATATATATAGACCCCAATGTGGATGGAGCATCCTCCTTCCCTCTAAACATGACATGTTTCCACCAGTGGTAGTATATATAGACCCCAATGTGGATGGAGCATCCTCCTTCCCTCTAAACATGACATGTTTCCACTAGTGGTAGTATATATATATATAGACCCCAAAGTGGGTGGAGCATCCTCCTTCCCTCTAAACATGACATGTTACCACCAGTGGTAGTATATATATAGACCCCAATGTGGATGGAGCATCCTCCTTCCCTCTAAACATGACATGTTTCCACTAGTGGTAGTATATATATAGACCCCAATGTGGATGGAGCATCCTCCTTCCCTCTAAACATGACATGTTTCCACTAGTGGTAGTATATAGACCCCAATGTGGATGGAGCATCCTCCTTCCCTCTAAACATGACATGTTACCACCAGTGGTAGTATATATATATAGACCCCAATGTGGATGGAGCATCCTCCTTCCCTCTAAACATGACATGTTACCACTAGTGGTAGTATATAGACCCCAATGTGGGTGGAGCATCCTCCTTCCCTCTAAACATGACATGTTACCACTAGTGGTAGTATATAGACCCCAATGTGGATGGAGCATCCTCCTTCCCTCTAAACATGACATGTTTATTGTTAGGCAGGAAGTTAAGTGATGCAGGCAATAAACTGTTCCTTCTCCCTTAACATGACCTGACCTCCATTCCTCACTAACCCACATCTCTTCATCCTTATCAGTTCCTGCAACCATGTGATTGCCTTTCCTTTACTCAATACATTCCAAGCTTAACTGCCTCCACCACAAACATTCCTCCTTCAGATAACCATTAACATCTGGTGTAGAAACCTGACTATGGTACTCAATACATTCCAAGCTTAACTGCGTCCACCATATACAGTTGAAGTCGGAAGTTTACATACACTTAGGTTGGAGTCATTAAAACTCATTTTTCAACCACTGCACAAATTTCTTGTTAACAAATTATAGTTTTGGCAAGTCGGTTAGGACATCTACTTTATGGGTGACACAAGCAATTTTTTCAACAATTGCTTACAGACAGATTATTTCACTTATAATTAATTGTATCACAATTCCAGTGGGTCAGAAGTTTACAAACACTAAGCTGACTGTGCCTTTAAACAGCATGAAAAATTCCAGAAAATGATGTCATGGCTTTAGAAGCTTCTGACATCATGGAAAAATCAAAAGAAATCAGCCAAGACCTCAGAAGAAAAATGGTAGACCTCCACAAGTCTGGTTCATCCTTGTGAGCAATTTCCAAGCGCCTGAAGGTTCCACGTTCATCTGTACAAACAATAAGTATAAACACCATGGGACCACGCAGCCGTCATACTGCTCAGGAAGGAGACGCGTTCTGTCTCCTAGAGATGAACGTACTTTGGTGCAAAAAGTGCAAATCAATCCCAGAACAACAGCAAAGGACCTGGTAAAGATGCTGGAGGAAACAGGTACAAAAGTATCTATATCCACAGTAAAATGAGTCCTACATCGACATAACCTGAAAGGCCGCTCAGCAAGGAAGAAGCCACTGCTCCAAAACCGCTATGGACAATATTTTAAGTTTAGAGTCAGAACCCATCAGAGAGATAGATAGATAGAGAGATAGACAAACATTGTCATTGTAACATTGATTGAAGAGCATTATAACCAAAACCATTATTTTTGAAGGTATTTTCAAACATGGTATCTTCTCTCACCTCAGTCTCTCCCCTGGCCTGCATCTCTGTCCTGAAGTCCTCCAGACTACCCAGAATGCTGTGGGGGAGGACCATCCCCTGGGCATCGAAGCGAGGTCCCCCCGGTCCTGACAAAACCACACTACAACATCACCTCTCCATTAACTAAACACTATTCAAATTCTAAATACTTGATTCATCCCACGGGGGCCATTATGTAGGCAGGAGAGTAGATATACAACATAGAAGAGCACCAGTGGAGGCTGCTGAGGGGAGGACGGCTCATAATAATGGCTGGAATGGAGTCAATGGAATGGCATCAACCACATCTTTTATATGTTTGATACCAGTCTAGTGACTCCCAGTCTAGTGACTACCAGTCTAGTGACTCTAGTGACAAAGAGCTCTTATAGAACAAGGGCACAAATAATAATATAATAATAATCAATAATTTTGCTATTTATTTAACCATCTTACATATAAAACCTTATTTGTTAATCGAAAATTGTGAATATCTCACCACAGGTTAATGGGAAGGGTGTGCTTGAAAGGATGCACATAACTCTGCGATGTTGGGTTGTATTGGAAAGTCTTAAATCTTAGTCTTAAATCATTTTCCACACACAGTCTATTCCTGTATTTAGTTTTCATGCTAGCGAGGGCCGGGAATCCACTCTCACATAGGTACGTGGTTGCAAAGGGCATCAGTGTCTTAACAGTACAATTTTCCAAGGCAGGAGACTCTGAGCGCTGCCCAATCCAGAAATCTGGCAGTGGCTTCTGATTCAATTCACTTTTCACAGGACCGCTTGTTGCAATTTCGATGAGGCTCTTTTGTTCAGATATCGGTAAGTATAGTTTTACCATGCTGGTAATTTATGAACATTTGAACATCTTGGCCATGTTCTGTTATAATCTACACCCGGCACAGCCAGAAGAGGACTGGCCACCCCTCAAAGCTTGGTTCCTCTCTAGGTTTCTTCCTAGGTTTTGGCCTTTCTAGGGAGTTTTTCCTAGCCACCGTGTTTCTACACCTTCATTGCTTGCTGTTTGGGGTTTTAGGCTGGGTTTCTGTACAGCACTTTGAGATATCAGCTGATGTAAGAAGGGCTATATAAATAAATTATATTGATTGATTGACTGGAGGCAGGGCATGAAAGGGATAACGAATCCAGTTGTTTGTGTCGTCCGTTTCGGGAAAGTACCTGCGTAATTGCACACCCAGCTCACTCAGGTGCTTCGTTGTATTACATTTGGCACACACAAAAATCACACAATGATGGAAAGTCCTGTGAGTTGTCCTTGTTAATGCAGACAGAGAAGAGCTCCAACTTCTTAATCATAGCCTTAATTTTGTCCCGCACATAGTTGCGGAGAGTCCCTGTAATCCTAATCATTCAGGTGAGAAAAAACATCACCCAGACAGGCCAGTCGTGTGAGAAACTCATCATCATGCAAGCGGTCAGACTGGTGAAAATGATGGTCAGCAATGAAGACTTTAAGCTTGTCTCTCAATTAAAAAATAAGTGTCAATACTTTGCCCCTTGATAACCAGCGCACCTCTGTATGTTGTAAAAGCGTTACATGGTCGCTGCCCATATCATTGCATAATGCAGAAAATACACAAGAGTTCAGGGGCCTTGCTTTAACAAAGTTAACCATTTTCACTGTAGTGTCTAAAATGTATTTCAAGCTGTCAGGCATTCCCTTGGCAGCAAGAGCCTCTTGGTGGATGCTGCAGTGTACCCAAGTGGTATCGGGAGCAACCACTCCACTATGTCTTCTTGTCATAGCTTTTGTACCATCAGTACAGATACCAACATGAGCAGCAGCTACGTGACCTGTTTGTCTACACCGCTGGTCACAGACACCTGGTCCTGTTTGTCTACACGGCTGGTCACAGACACCTGGTCCTGTTTGTCTACACGGCTGGTCACAGACACCTGGTCCTGTTTGTCTACACCACTGGTCACAGACACCTGGTCCTGAATGGCTATAGTGTGTTGCAGGCTTTTGCACCAGCCCAGCTCTAAAACACACCTGATAGAACTAATCACGGGCTTGAGAATCCCTTCCTGCTCTCTAGGACCAGGAAGGGTGACCACAACCGTGATACACCCCACCTGTACTTCACAACTCTGGCCAGAAGGGGCAGTGTAGCCAGCTCACCTGTGTAGTCCAGTGGTTGTGTGGTGGTGTCCTGGGCCAGGGGGCGGGCCACCGCTACCCTCACCCCCTTTCTGATGTCATCAGGTGGGCGGGTCTTACGCACCAGCACGCGGGTCACAGCTGCAGGTTTCTGGGGTTCTTTAGGGGGCTGGGGCACCCGCAACTATGGACGTACACACAAACACACACACAAACACACACACAAAAGGATGGCAGGTAGCCTAGCAGTTAGAGGGTTGGGACAGTCACTATAAAGTTGCTACTTCGAAACCCCGAGCAGGAAAGGTGGATAAATCTGCCCAGCTAATCTCCACCATGAACTGCTCCCCCCGGCACCTCTCTGATTCAGAGGGTTGAATGAGGAAAACACATTTAGGTTGAATGCATTCAGTTGTGCAACTGACTACGTCTCCCCTTACTATTATGTATGCATACACACACCTTACGTACACACACATTTACACACACACCTTACGTTCACACACACCCACACACACCCACACACACCTTACGTACACACACACCCACACACACCCACACACACACCTTACGTACACACACACCCACACACACCCACACACACCCACACACACCCACACACACACCTTACGTACACACACACCCACACACACCCACACACACCCACACACACAAACATACACCCACACCTTACGTACACACACACCCACACACACCCACACACCCACACACACCCACACACACAAACATACACACACACACCCACACACACCCACACACACAAACATACACACACCTTACGTACACACACACCCACACACACCCACACACACCTTACGTACACACACACACCCACACGCACCCACACACACAAACATACACACACCTTACGTACACACACAACTACCTCTTTCCTTACTGTATTTATTTTGCTCCTTTGCACCCCATTATTTTTATTTCTACTTTGCACATTCTTCCACTGCAAATCTACCATTCCAGTGTTTTACTTGCTATATTGTATTTACTTTGCCACCATGGCCTTTTTTTTGCCTTTACCTCCCTTATCTCACCTCATTTGCTCACATCGTATTTAGACTTGTTTATACTGTATTATTGACTGTATGTTTGTTTTACTCCATGTGTAACTCTGTGTTGTTGTATGTGTCGAACTGCTTTGCTTTATCTTGGCCAGGTCGCAATTGTAAATGAGAACTTGTTCTCAACTTGCCTACCTGGTTAAATAAAGGTGAAATAAAAAATAAATAAATTTAAAAAACACCCACACACACAAACATACACACACACATTATGTACACACACATACACACACACAAACATTATGTACACATGCACACACACACCTTCTCCAGGTCCTCAGGTCTGATGGCCAAGGCCTGGATGTCCTCTCCTTTAAGAGTAGGGCTCTGAGGCTGCTCTTCACTCAGACACGAGGAGAAATCCTCTGACACTTTCAGACGTTTCTTCTCTGGAGACGAGAGGACAGGATGAGGACAGGAGAGAACCAACTGTTTCATTCCAAGCATATGGGGCCAACATGGCACCTGTTCAAATTCTGAATAATAAACCCAGCTTCCCCATTTCTGAGTGTATTTGTTTTTGGCTTGCAGTCACATGGGAAAAACCAAGTCTCCCGGGATGACACACACAGCCAACTACTGAACCAACAGCATCAAGCTTAACAATCACCTACTCATAGACCAGGCTACATCTGAACTACTGAACCAACAGCATCTGACTTAACAATCACCTACTCATAGACCAGGCTACATCTGAACTACTGAACCAACAGCATCAGACTTAACAATCACCTACTCATAGACCAGGCTACATCTGAACTACTGAACCAACAGCATCAGACTTAACAATCACCTACTCATAGACCAGGCTGCATCTGAACTACTGAACCAACAGCATCACCCTTAACAATCACCTACTCATAGACCAGGCTACATCTGAACTACTGAACCAACAGCATCAGACTTAACAATCACCTACTCATAGACCAGGCTACATCTGAACTACTGAACCAACAGCATCAGACTTAACAATCACCCACTCATAGACCAGGCTACATCTGAACTACTGAACCAACAGCATCAGACTTAACAATCACCTACTCATAGACCAGGCTGCATCTGAACTACTGAACCAACAGCATCACCCTTAACAATCACCTACTCATAGACCAGGCTACATCTGAACTACTGAACCAACAGCATCAGACTTAACAATCACCTACTCATAGACCAGGCTACATCTGAACTACTGAACCAACAGCATCAGACTTAACAATCACCTACTCATAGACCAGGCTGCATCTGAACTACTGAACCAACAGCATCACCCTTAACAATCACCTACTCATAGACCAGGCTACATCTGAACTACTGAACCAACAGCATCAGGCTTAACAATCACCCACTCATAGACCAGGCTACATCTGAACTACTGAACCAACAGCATCAAGCTTAACAATCACCCACTCATAGACCAGGCTACATCTGAACTACTGAACCAACAGCATCAGACTTAACAATCACCTACTCATAGACCAGGCTGCATCTGAACTACTGAACCAACAGCATCACCCTTAACAATCACCTACTCATAGACCAGGCTACATCTGAACTACTGAACCAACAGCATCAGACTTAACAATCACCTACTCATAGACCAGGCTACATCTGAACTACTGAACCAACAGCATCAGACTTAACAATCACCTACTCATAGACCAGGCTACATCTGAACTACTGAACCAACAGCATCAAGCTTAACAATCACCTACTCATAGACCAGGCTACATCTGAACTACTGAACCAACAGCATCAGACTTAACAATCACCTACTCATAGACCAGGCTACATCTGAACTACTGAACCAACAGCATCAAGCTTAACAATCACCTACTCATAGACCAGGCTACATCTGAACTACTGAACCAACAGCATCAGACTTAACAATCACCTACTCATAGACCAGGCTACATCTGAACTACTGAACCAACAGCATCAGACTTAACAATCACCTACTCATAGACCAGGCTGCATCTGAACTACTGAACCAACAGCATCAGACTTAACAATCACCTACTCATAGACCAGGCTACATCTGAACTACTGAACCAACAGCATCTGACTTTACAAACACTAACCCATAGACCAGGCTACATCTGAAATGTAGACCCGTGATTTGCTGCTAGCAAAGCTATTGTTACATCACCTACTGACCTCCTGACCTTGAGAGAAAGAGTGGAGCAGAATATTCACACACACACACACACACACACACACACACACACACATACACACACATAGTTATGCAATTCTGTTCATCTTCAGCGCTCCAACTGCAACAGAGTCTGTCCCTGGTTACCATGACCACCACACCCACAGCTCATCTTTTGAGTCTGTCCCTGGTTACCATGACCAGCACACAACCCACCGCTCATCTTTTGAGTCTGTTCCTGGTTACCATGACCACCACACAACCCACCGCTCATCTTTTGAGTCTGTCCCTGGATACCATGACCACCACACAACCCACCGCTCATCTTTTGAGTCTGTCCCTGGATACCATGACCACCACACAACCCACCGCTCATCTTTTGAGTCTGTCCCTGGTTACCATGACCACCACACAACCCACCGCTCATCTTTTGAGTCTGTCCATGGTTACCATGACCACCACACAACCCACCGCTCATCTCCTGAGTCTGTCCCTGGTTGCCATGACCAGCACACAACCCACCGCTCATCTTTTGAGTCTGTCCCTGGTTACCATGACCACCATACAACCCACAGCTCATCTTTTGAGTCTGTCCCTGGTTACCATGACCACCACACAACCCACCGCTCATCTTTTGAGTCTGTCCCTGGTTACCATGACCACCACACAACCCACAGCTCATCTTTTGAGTCTGTCCATGGTTACCATGACCACCGCACAACCCACAGCTCATCTTTTGAGTCTGTCCCTGGTTACCATGACCACCGCACAACCCACAGCTCATCTTTTGAGTCTGTCCCTGGTTACCATGACCACCACACAACCCACCACTCATCTTTTGAGTCGGTCCCTGGTTATAATGACCACCACACAACCCCCCGCTCATCTTTTGAGTCTGTCCCTGGTTACCATGACCACCACACAACCCACCGCTCATATTTTGAGTCTGTCCCTGGTTACCATGACCACCACACAACCCACCGCTCATCTTTTGAGTCTGTCCCTGGATACCATGACCACCACACAACCCACCGCTCATCTTTTGAGTCTGTCCCTGGTTACCATGACCATCACACAACTTTTGCTTCTCTACCTTTTGATTTTCTATCCTTTTCTAACCCTCCTCTCCCCCCCTCTCCCCCCCCCCCCCCCCCCCTCGCCCTGCCACCTGTTCTGAGACTCAGTACATTCTGCGTGGTTTTCAGAGGAGGGTAGCACCTTGCGGAGAGTGAGGGAAGGCCACAGAAGGGATAAAAGAAAAACTGCAGGAGTCTCATCCTTCATAGTGGGTGTCCTTGGCACACAATGGAAGGCAACGGGGACACTGAGGCTCCACATGCACTCGCTTTTGTGACTGTATCCTCATTATGTACACATACACACCAGCGTTCACAGAAAAATAAACACACACACACACAACGACAGAGCCCCACGTATACAAATACACACCTATGCCTCGAGAATGTCTCTTTTACAGAGTAAAGACAGGAAATTAGATTTCACTGTGTCCTTGGGGGTCTTGTTCCTATCTCTCTTCTTTCTCCCTCTCTTTTGTTTAAATTTTATTTCACACTTATTTTACCAGGTAAGTTGACTGAGAACAAATTCTCGTTCATGACTATCTACCCGGCCTGCTACATTCTTCTCACCCATACCCCCCCCTCCCCACACACACACGTATGGACTAACGTTAACAAACAGAGAGAGGAAGAGCGGGAGGGGTCAGGAGGATAATGTTAAGTGTGTGTGTGTGTGTGTGTTTACTTAGCTAGCTAATAGTATAACAGCTATGTTAGCTAGCTATATTCTTACATACCTGGCGGGGTCCGAGGTCTCGCCTCCTTTTTGGGAGTTTTGCCAGTGGATTTGCCTAGACTTGCCATGTCAATGCTTAGGCTAGCTAAGGTAACGTTAGTTAGTTGTAGCCTAGCTAGTTAGTCAATTCGGCAGCTGAGCAAGTTGTTTTAGCTAAAGTAAATTGTTGTCACGCAGGGAGACAAGAAAGTTACAATTGTCCCTAAACAGTGACATTTATACAATGTATACAAAAGCAACTTCTTCGTTGAGTAAACTTTTGATAGCTAGCATCTGGCCTTGTCATTCGTGTCTCTTTCTCCCCGCTGCCTCACGGTACCCATGGCAACGGACGCTTGGCTGCTGTTAAAGGGATGCTCACTTTCTGTCGGACAACAATTAAATCCAACAGCGCCGAATGAGAATTTCCCTCGAAGAAAATTCATTAAGCCTAATTCTAGGCGGTAGGCAGCACAAAGTAACACATACTATTTGTATAAAATTGCAACTATGGCACTTTGGTGATCCTCGTATATATATATATATATATATATGTTGACGATGCTCTCATGTTTTGTTCCTCAATACATTAGGCCTTTATTTGTTGGAGTATTTAATCACAAAATGTAATGAAAAGGAAAGGAAAGAAAATGTCATTGATCTCGCCAATAGTGAATAGGCTTGTAAGGCTTATTTCAGCTCATACAAGAAGGCTAAATGGCCAGATGTGTCACCGTGTGCCAGCAGTTGGTAAACAATTACGTACGGCTATGTTGATATTGAATTCAAAACACCAGATCATCACTATCTCCTATAGCCTCAATTTATCCAACCACCACAGCGTGCGCAAAACCCCCAGAGTGCCTGTCTTGGCGGTGCACATTGCAGTAGAACTGGCCGCTTCCATTGTTCCATAATCGTCGAACACTCGGTGTCCTCCCGGAGAACATAACAATCTCTCCGCTTCTGTCAATCAGCAGTTCTGGCAACTAGCTGTTGGGAGAGACGAGCAGATGACCCATGCCGTGTGACGCGAACGAGCCAGGCGCGTGCATGGGTATAAAAACAACACCAAAAGACATCTGTTTCTGTACCACCCAGACTAGATGTGCGCAAACACACAGGTGTCACGAGGACCACATGTAGTTTCCAAACCTCACAGGCATCCACACTGCCCTACAGGCTAGTATAGGCTACATTTCACATGCCACTTAAGTGAGACAACATTATGGAGGTAAAAGGTAACCCATCAACTTGCTCACCGACCACCACAACCAACATTCCCGTCGCCCATCAGCGGGCTGAACCTTCTCAGTTCCCCGGGACCAGAGCCCTGAGCCCCGGCTCCTCCAAGGTCCTGCTGGCATACAAAAACGTAACCCAGCACCTGAACTCACCGGGGCTCAAAGCCAGCATGGGTTTCCTTAAAATGGTCACGTCTCAGTGGAAGCACCAGGAAAAGAAGGGGAGGGTGGTGCGGTCCCAAAGCACAGGTAGCTGGCTTCCACCTCCCTCCGATGGCCACTCTTGCAAGAGGTCGCCACTGGACCAGCTATCTGCTCTGGTTCTCCAGGGGCAGATTCGGTTCGGTGAGGACGACCCAAGGCTCGCCCAGGACTCTCCGCAGGACCCGCTGAGCTCCACCAAGCCGCAGAACTGCAGGCGTATCGTGGTTCTGGGTGCGCCCCGGGTGGGCAAGACTTCAATCTTGCGACGGTACCTCTGGGACGGCTTCGTGGAGGAGTACCAGCCCACCTCCGAGGATTTCCTCCGGAAAATGTTCCACATCCGCGGGGAGACGTATCAGATCGACGTACTGGACGCCTCCGGAGAGAGGAGCTTCCCGGCGAAACGCAGGCTCTCCATACTAACCGGTGCGTAACGGGAATGTAGGCAATAACGGGAGTCCTTATCATGCTCTCTATGTTGGAGCGTGCTGGAGGTGCCTCAACGGTTGTTGTTATCGCAGTGTTAAAGATGTAAATGCATACAAATGAATAAGCCTCTCTCTCCGCGTAGATGTGGTGTGCGTAAAAGTGGACATGATTGCTTTATAAACGATGAGAGAGAATATAAATATGTGTATATGGACGTATAAGTTATGATAGAATAGCATATAGAATAGAATAAAACATAATATAATATAAACTTTATCCCAGAAGGAACTTCAGTTCAAATTGCTAATGAGAATATGACAATGTAGGCTGTAATGAAAATATAGGCTATAATATTTCGGTCTCCTCCTGTGTTCTGTATAGGTGACATATTTCTTCTGGTCTTCACCCTGGACGACCGGAGCTCGTTCGAGGAGGTGTGTGCCCTGCGCACTGAGATCCTCGCGGCCAAAACCAAGCTCCTCAAGCCCACCAGGCCGGGCCAGAGCGCACGGGTCCCCACGGTAGTCTGCGCTAACAAGGTGGACTTGTCCCCAGCGGAGAGAGTACTTTCCCGGGCAGAGGTGCTCCGAGCCCTCGGTGAGGACTGCGCCTACTTCGAGACCTCCGCCAAAGACCGCACTAATCTGGAGGAGGTATTCGAGGCTCTGGCTAAACGGGGCGGGTTGCCAACTGAAACTAGTCCGTCGCAGCACCGCAAAGTTTCGATTCGGTCGTACCAGGCGCTGAAAGAGGGCAGAGCGGCCGGGAGAGGGAGCCAGGCGACCGGTTGTAAGGCTCCGTGTGGGGCGCTGTATCCGCTCGCTCGACGGCCGAGTTTCAGCACTGATCTCCGTCAAGTCCTCGGCCCCGAATCCGCACGGAAGCCGGGCAAGCCGCTAGAGAAGTGTCAGATTCAGTGAAGGAGCCAAAGACAGACTGGACTGGTTTATAAGGGTGTGTGGAGCGAGGAAAAACAATCATGTTTGATTTCCACAAATTCATTCTGCTAAATGTAGATATGACTGTGAATAGTATTTGCGCCAGGGACTTGAACACTACTAATAGCCTACCAAATGGGCAGAAGTTGTGCAATTGTGGGTCTCAATCTAATGTGAAATATATATTTTTGAAATGAATTAAAAAAAAACATTTTTGATCATGTATTATAGTGTGCGTCTCCTTGAGGGGCGGAAGAGGAGAGAGTGGGAGTAAGAGGACATTGAGTCAGGGACTTGACTTCATTGACTTTATTGCATAACACGTTTCATGAGTCCTACAGACAGAAATAGAGAGCGAGAGAAAGAGAGAGAGAGTGAATAGTGGAGAAAGAGAGAGAGAGAGTGTGTGTGTGTGTGTGTGTGTGTGTGTGTGTGTGTGTGTGTGTGTGTGTGTGTGTGTGTGTGTGTGTGTGTGTGTGTGTGTGTGTGTGTGTGTGAGTGTGTGTGCTTGTGTGTGTGTGCGTCAGACAGAAAGGCAGAGCAGTATTGACTGCAGCAGAGTCGTGATCAACCAGAGGGTTGTACTGTACTACCTAGCCTACACAACTCACTGTCTGCAGTAGACTGGGTCGTTTCTGGTTGCTAAATCCTCTTTACATTCCGTCTATGAGTCAGATTTTTTCACACACATACATCTGTAACTCCATACTATAGAGCCCTGTTCTATATATTCAGCATGATGATGATGATGATGAGGATGATGATGATGAGGATGATGATGATGTAATGATGATAATGAGGATGAGGATGATGATGGTGGTGATGATGATGACGGTAATGATGATGATGGTAATTATGATGATGGTGATGATGATGATGAAGGTGACGATTACGTTGTTGTTTATGATGATGAATAGGCGTAATGACACTGACAAAAGAGTCGTAGGATATTTTTTCAACCGCAATCAGTGCACCATTGTTCCATGAATTAGGGTGCGTGTGTGTGTCCTTTGTGAGAGTGTGTGTCTACTTGCAGGGCCGGTGAAAGCCTTTCAACACAACAGAGGCTGCTGGGACTTTCTGAGTTTCCATAAAACAACAGCTACTTGTTTTTCTGCTGTTAGATTTCCACTCGTATAATCTCATAGCCTGGATATTTCCCTTTACCTGTGTGTGTGTGTGTGTGTGTGTGTGTGTGTGTGTGTGTGTGTGTGTGTGTGTGTGTGTGTGTGTGTGTGTGTGTGTGTGTGTGTGTGTGTGTGTGCGTGTCTGAATAGATGTGTGTGTGTGTCCAAACTAGGTGTTATTATGGCTATTGTGTAGTGTAAATGGGATTCTTTATCCCCTAGTAAAAACATCATAACCTCTTTTCTCATAACCTGTATGAATGAGTCTTCTGGCTGTTCCACATGCTTAAAGGGGCAACCTGTGATTTGAAAAACGGATGGGTCTGGAGCAGTGTAACCACTTTACAAAGCTATGGATGCCACGATTTACCATCCATGAGATAGTTATAACCATAGAATTAGGAATTATAATTAATGAGGAACTAGAACCGGGAAGGCAAAGTTTTCCCATGTTGAACCATTTCATGTGTCTGACGGTAAAACTCCGCCTACCCGGAAGGCCCAGAGAGCAAATCAAGTGCACCCATAGGTCTACCGCTGGCCAATCAGATATCTCATATCACGTGTCTGAACAGCTTTCTCGAGCCGTAGACTGTAAAAAAAAAATAAGCATTGAATAAACAGCAAAGCGGGTACCGTGAAATAGCAAAACTTTTAAAACCATCACTAGAGAGAGACCCAAGGAATACAGCAAATAGTTGCTGTTTTTATGAGTAAATTAATGTTTAAGTTGTTATTCAGCACTGTCACTTTGTTCCACACTTTTCTAAGAGATAAAATATGCCTTCTCCTGTCCGTTCACTCAACCAGCACTGCAGCTGCAATGAATGACAATAGCAAAGTACTGTGATAATCTCGCGTTATTAGTGACCTGGGTCTTTTTTAATATGGAGGAATATTTCACATGAAATAATGCAGTGTGACTTGAATTATGACATCAGCTGGAATAATATCTCCCCTTTTCTCAGTGGAGGGAGGCAGAGCGGGAGGGACCGACGCTGCTCTCACTCCCCCAACGCTTTGAACACACAGACTGTGTCATGGCATTTTGGCACACCAGAAGTATATTCATTTCCTATGGAACGCTGCGTTTGCCGTGCAGCATTGCGTTGCAGAGGCAGTGGTAATACGTTCTGTGTGGTGCATACGTTGGATTTATCGAACATATGCGTCAAACTGTATGCGTTAAACAGGTTTGACAGAAATGGTAGCAGAAGGTGAATGTTGCACACATGTCTAGATGATGCTGCACACTATTTTCCGCCTTAATACAGTTGGTGTGTTTGAAGCGTTACGTCTCATGACCGCTAAATGCGTCGAACACTTCGTGTTCCAGCGGAAGTCATTCATTGTCAATGGAGCAGTCCTCAACACTAAGGGGTGCTGCAGTAGGCTGCGGTGCGTTCTATGTACCACATGCGTTCAATATTTTAAGCTTGTGTGTTGCGTTACCATGTAGTGGTACAAACAGAAGTACACACACACACACACACACACACACACACACACACACACACACACACACACACACACACACACACACACACACACACACACACACACACACACACACATACACACACACACACACACACACACACACACACACACCAACTAGATAGAGTTTAGCTAGTTGAAAAGCGAAGTACCTGTGCGTCAAGTACGGAAAATGCGGGCTAGGCATCTGGCAAAACAAAACCTCTATGCATCTGGAGGACATTGGGCACGATCACGCGCCGATCACACCGACAACCTCTTTGTGTTTTGGTACACCAGAAGTACATCCATTTCCAATGGAGCGCTGCATTTGCCTTGCAGCATTGCCGAGGCAGTTGCTGTGCGTTCTGTGTGGTGCAAAAGTCGTTTTTGTGTCGAAGTAACAAATGTTTATTACTAGAACAGGGGGCAGGCAAAACGACAGGTCAGAGGTCAGTAATCCAGGTCAGAGTCCAAAAGGTACAGAACGGCAGGCAGTCTCAGGGTCAGGACAGGAAGAGGTCAATAATCCAGGGTGGTGTGACAAGGTACGGAACAGCAGGCAGGATCAGGGCAGGCAGAATGGTCAAAACCAGGAAAACTAGAAAACAGAAACTAGAAACAGACAGGAGCAAGGGGAAAACCGCTGGTAGGCTTGACGAACAAAACAAACGGGCAGCAGACAAGCAGAGAACACAGGTATAAATACACAGGGGATAATGGGGAAGATGGGCGACACCTGGAGGAGGGTGGAGACGAGCACAAAGACAGGTGAAACAGATCAGGGTGTGACCTGAGTAAGTTTACCAACAAGAAGGACCGCTGCTCCACCTTCCTGTTCAAGTCAGCACAGCACAACAATAGTTAGTCCAAAAATATGTCTTGTATACTGCTGCATAAATGATGTAGGACGCCAGGGAGATATGTATACTGTAGCTAGGAAAGTAATACTAAGTGTATGTTGTGTAGTAAGCTGTTAGTAGCCCATGTGTCTCACCCTAATCATTTGGTCCCTTTCCCCCTCAGAACTTAGCCTACTGTTCTGACTTGGTGGTGCACATGTAGCCTATAGCCTGTTTTAGAGAAATGTCATCATTGAAAATTGTAAAAGCTTTCATTGTCTGCGTATATGCCCCCGGTATTTATCCTACGGTTCTGACTTGGTGTACAGGGAGAACACTGTAAGCACAGCCCATGTGCTGAATCATGTCGCTGTACATTTCAATAGTACTGAACAAATAGTTATATTGACTACGTCTGTCCTAGCTCGCTCATTAATGTCTTGTTATGGCTGGCCTCTTATCTGCTCATCGTTCCCTGATGCCATAGGTTGTACATCTCAATTGTTGTATTGCTTACATAGGTATATCTCATTAGTATCTTATTCATCCTTTTAGGCAAGGTTAGAATGATTTCATTGTTTTGCTTACTTTGTGTATTATAATTAGCTCATGTGCTTTTCTCCACGAGGAGGGGAGACTATATAATGTTGTTGGGTCTGGAACCATGAGGAGGGGATACTATATAATGTTGTTGGGTCTGTAACCATGAGGAGGGTCTGGAACCATGAGGAGGGGATACTATATAACGTTGTTGGGTCTGTAACCATGAGGAGGGGATACTATATAATGATGTTGGGTCTGGAACCATGAGGAGGGGATACTATATAATGATGTTGGGTCTGGAACCATGAGGAGGGTCTGGAACCATGAGGAGGGGATACTATATAATGCTGTTGGGTCTGGAACCATGAGGAGGGGATACTATATAATGTTGTTGGGTCTGTAACCATGAGGAGGGTCTGGAACCATGAGGAGGGGATACTATATAATGCTGTTGGGTCTGGAACCATGAGGAGGGGATACTATATAATGTTGTTGGGTCTGTAACCATGAGGAGGGTCTGGAACCATGAGGAGGGGATACTATATAATGCTGTTGGGTCTGGAACCATGAGGAGGGGATACTATATAATGTTGTTGGGTCTGTAACCATGTCTCTTCCCATTGAAATATACAGTATTTTTTTCAGCAAAAAGTTCACTAATTGAACCATGTAATTCCTGTTGATTTTTCCCGAGAGGTTGTTTTTGTTTGTTGTACGCAATGTCTTGTCTGTACGTCGGTATATTGTCTATATAAGTGGTTTTGTATTTTCCTTCCTTTTTCGACGACATAGGTCTAATACAATCCAAAAATGGTCGGCTAACCGCCTCTCTCTCTGTCTTTATGGTGACTCAAAGAAGAGTAAAGTTAAGGCCACAAAATCTTGCAGAATTTATCTGAACTAACATCTGTCGGTGTCCATTTTGAAAGTGCTGAACAAATAGGCCTACCTCGTCGCAGCTCGTTTGCTTGCACTTGCTTATACTTAGAGCTAAGTGACAATGATATTAAAACAAACATTTATACATTCACTGAACATAAACGTAACAGCCTAATTGTCACGCCCTGACCTTAGTATTCTTTGTTTTCCTTCTTTATTTTGGTTAGGTCAGGGTGTGACATGGGTGATATGTGTGTTTTTGTCTTATTCTAGGGTGTTTGTACTGTCTAGGGGTTTTTGTAGATTCATGGGGTTGTTTTCATCTAGGTGTTTATGTTGGTCTATGGTTGCCTAGATTGGTTGTCTCTGATTGGGAACCATATTTAGGCAGCCATCTTCTTTGGGTATTTCGTGGGTTATTGTCTATTGTCTCTAGTTGCCTGTGTATGCACTCGTTGTCATAGCGGCATGTTCGTTTTGTTTAAGTGTTCTTTGTGTTCTTCCTGAAATAAAGAAGAACGTATTCTACCCACACTGGGCTTTGGTCCCATTCATATGACGATCGTGACACTAATGTTTGTGTACGGTTCAAAAGTCACAGCTCATGTTGGCGTTCGCTATTATTGAAAGACAATGCGGTTCTTTATCGACTTACACAAATCCACAAGGAGTCAGTAGAAACCACATTTGTTTAAGCAAGTCAGCCATATCAGCTGTGTTTTTTTTAAAGGCAGTAAATTAAGCTGAATGAATTGTTTTGCCAGACGAGGCTCCGATGATAGACAGGTGTAGGATTCACTCCATGTTACTGAAAGGAAAATATCCGCTGTTGGGACAGCTTTATGTAGTCTGTTGGGACAGTCTGTTGGGACAGCTTTATGTAGTCTGTTGGGACAGTCTGTTGGGACAGCTTTATGTAGTCTGTTGGGACAGTCTGTTGGGACAGCTTTATGTAGTCTGTTGGGACAGTCTGTTGGGACAGCTTTATGTAGTCTGTTGGGACAGCTTTATGTAGTCTGTTGGGACAGTCTGTTGGGACAGCTTTATGTAGTCTGTTGGGACAGCTTTATGTAGTCTGTTGGGACAGTCTGTTGGGACAGCTTTATGTAGTCTGTTGGGACAGCTTCATGTAGTCTGTTGGGACAGTCTGTTGGGACAGCTTTATGTAGTCTGTTGGAACAGCTTTATGTAGTCTGTTGGGACAGTCTGTTGGGACAGCTTTATGTAGTCTGTTGGAACAGCTTTATGTAGTCTGTTGGGACAGTCTGTTGGGACAGCTTTATGTAGTCTGTTGGGACAGTCTGTTGGGACAGCTTTATGTAGTCTGTTGGAACAGCTTTATGTAGTCTGTTGGGACAGTCTGTTGGGACAGCTTTATGTAGTCTGATGGGACAGCTTTATGTAGTCTGATGGGACAGTCTGTTGGGACAGCTGTATGTAGTCTGATGGGACAGTTTGTTGGGACAGCTTCATGTAGTCTGTTGGGACAGCTTTATGTAGTCTGTCGGGACAGCTTTATGTAGTCTGTCGGGACAGCTTTATGTAGTCTGTTGGGACAGCTTTATGTAGTCCGATGGGACAGTCTGTTGGGACAGCTTTTTGTAGTCTGATGGGACAGTCTGTTGGGACAGCTTTATGTAGTCTGTTGGGACAGCTTTATGTAGTCTGTCGGGACAGATTTATGTAGTCTGATGGGACAGCTTTATGTAGTCTGTTGGGACAGCTTTATGTAGTCTGTTGGGACAGCTTTATGTAGTCTGTTGGGACAGCTTTATGTAGTCTGTTGGGACAGCTTTATGTAGTGTGATGGGACAGCTTAATGTAGTCTGTTGGGACAGCTTTATGTAGTATGATGGGACAGCTTTATGTAGTCTGTTGGGACAGCTTTATGTAGTCTGTTGGGACAGCTTTATGTAGTCTGATGGGACAGTCTGTTGGGACAGCTTTATGTAGTCTGTTGGGACAGCTTTATGTAGTGCGATGGGACAGTCTGTTGGGACAGCTTTTTGTAGTCTGATGGGACAGTCTGTTGGGACAGCTTTATGTAGTCTGTTGGGACAGCTTTATGTAGTCTGTCGGGACAGATTTATGTAGTCTGATGGGACAGCTTTATGTAGTCTGTTGGGACAGCTTTATGTAGTCTGTTGGGACAGCTTTATGTAGTCTGTTGGGACAGCTTTATGTAGTCTGTTGGGACAGCTTTATGTAGAGTGATGGGACAGCTTAATGTAGTCTGTTGGGACAGCTTTATGTAGTATGATGGGACAGCTTTATGTAGTCTGTTGGGACAGCTTTATGTAGTCTGTTGGGACAGCTTTATGTAGTCTGATGGGACAGTCTGTTGGGACAGCTTTATGTAGTCTGTTGGGACAGTCTGTTGGGACAGCTTCATGTAGTCTGTCGGGACAGCTTTATGTAGTCTGATGGGACAGTCTGTTGGGACAGCTTTTTGTAGTCTGTTGGGACAGCTTTATGTAGTCTGTTGGGAGAGCTTTATGTAGTCTGATGGGACAGCTTTATGTAGTCTGATGGGACAGTCTGTTGGGACAGCTTTATGTAGTCTGTTGGGACAGCTTTATGTAGTCTGATGGGACAGTCTGTTGGGACAGCTTTTTGTAGTCTGTTGGGACAGCTTTATGTAGTCTGTTGGGAGAGCTTTATGTAGTCTGATGGGACAGTCTGTTGGGACAGCTTTATGTAGTCTGATGGGACAGTCTGTTGGGACAGCTTTATGTAGTCTGATGGGACAGTCTGTTGGGACAGCTTTATGTAGTCTGATGGGACAGTCTGTTGGGACAGCTTTATGTAGTCTGATGGGACAGTCTGTTGGGACAGCTTTATGTAGTCTGTTGGGACAGCTTTATGTAGTGTGATGGGACAGCTTAATGTAGTCTGTTGGGACAGCTTTATGTAGTATGATGGGACAGCTTTATGTAGTCTGTTGGGACAGCTTTATGTAGTCTGTTGGGACAGCTTTATGTAGTCTGATGGGACAGTCTGTTGGGACAGCTTTATGTAGTCTGTTGGGACAGTCTGTTGGGACAGCTTTATGTAGTCTGTTGGGACAGCTTTATGTAGTCTGTCGGGACAGATTTATGTAGTCTGATGGGACAGCTTTATGTAGTCTGTTGGGACAGCTTTATGTAGTCTGTTGGGACAGCTTTATGTAGTCTGTTGGGACAGCTTTATGTAGTCTGTTGGGACAGCTTTATGTAGTGTGATGGGACAGCTTAATGTAGTCTGTTGGGACAGCTTTATGTAGTATGATGGGACAGCTTAATGTAGTCTGTTGGGACAGCTTTATGTAGTCTGTTGGGACAGCTTTATGTAGTCTGATGGGACAGTCTGTTGGGACAGCTTTATGTAGTCTGTTGGGACAGTCTGTTGGGACAGCTTCATGTAGTCTGTCGGGACAGCTTTATGTAGTCTGATGGGACAGTCTGTTGGGACAGCTTTTTGTAGTCTGTTGGGACAGCTTTATGTAGTCTGTTGGGAGAGCTTTATGTAGTCTGATGGGACAGCTTTATGTAGTCTGATGGGACAGTCTGTTGGGACAGCTTTATGTAGTCTGTTGGGACAGCTTTATGTAGTCTGATGGGACAGTCTGTTGGGACAGCTTTTTGTAGTCTGTTGGGACAGCTTTATGTAGTCTGTTGAGAGAGCTTTATGTAGTCTGATGGGACAGTCTGTTGGGACAGCTTTATGTAGTCTGATGGGACAGTCTGTTGGGACAGCTTTATGTAGTCTGATGGGACAGTCTGTTGGGACAGCTTTATGTAGTCTGATGGGACAGTCTGTTGGGACAGCTTTATGTAGTCTGATGGGACAGTCTGTTGGGACAGCTTTATGTAGTCTGTTGGGACAGCTTTATGTAGTTTGTTGGGAGAGCTTTATGTAGGCCCTAACAGTTTGTGGGCACAGTTTGTCACTGGTATAGTGCTGTGTTGTGTGATATAGTGGCTTTGCTGGCATGCATCTAAAAAAATTGGTTGAGTTTTCTCCACCAAGATTTACGTGCTAAAACCGCCACTGCAGAGTGAGCCTTTAAACACCCATCCAGTAAAAGGGAGGTCTCTCTCTCAACCATCGAGTTAAAACCACACTATCCTGTCCTCTCTCTCTCTTTATTTCCCTGTCGGTTTCTGTGGCTGTCTCCTCCTCAACCCCGCCCCAACCGCTTTACAGTTCCCTGCTGTGGGTTTCACAATGCAGGAAACCACCCTCCATTTTGGTCCCCACCACTGTGCAGTCAGTCACGTGCTGGAAGGTTCATATTGCAGGAAACCACCCTCCATTTTGGCCCCCACCACTGTGCAGTCAGTCACGTGCTGGAAGGTTCATATTGCAGGAAACCACCCTCCATTTTGGCCCCCACCACTGTGCAGTCAGTCACGTGCTGGAAGGTTCATATTGCAGGAAACCACCCTCCATTTTGGCCCCCACCACTGTGCAGTCAGTCACGTGCTGGAAGGTTCATATTGCAGGAAACAGTGCCACATGAAGGCACGTGACTGCTGGGTGGTTTTGTTGGAGGGTTTGTCTGCCTGTGACCCCTCTCACAGTGGTCGGCTTTAGAAACAGCACAATCACTCGGACACACAGCTTCTCTGGTATAGACAGACTGACTGACTCGTTACGTGGGACAATATACAACTACACAATGTGGGACAATGCACAACTTCACACTGTGGGACAATGCAGAACTACACAATGTGGGACAATGCAGAACTACACAATGTGGGACAATGCACAACTTCACACTGTGGGACAATGCACAACTACACAATGTGGGACAATGCAGAACTACACAATGTGGGACAATGCACAACTACACAATGTGGGACAATGCACAACTTCACACTGTGGGACAATGCACAACTACACAATGTGGGACAATGCACAACTACACACTGTGGGACAATGCACAACTACACAATGTGGGACAATGCACAACTACACAATGTGGGACAATGCACAACTTCACACAGTGTGGACAATGCACAACCACACAATGTGGGATTCACACACATATATGAAATACACACACGAGTGAGCATGGAAACGCGAGCGCACACACACACACACACACACACACACACACACACACACACACACACACACACACACACACACACACACAAATGTGAGGTCCTATTTCATTCACACAGAGAAGTGAAGCGTTCAGAACCATGATTGGTATCCTGTCCTTGATAACAACCATACTAACCTGTCCTTCATAACAATCATACTAACCTGTCCTTGATAACAACCAAACTAACCTGTCCTTGATAACAACCATACTAACCTGTCCTGGATAACAACCATACAAACCTGTCCTTCATAACAACCATACAATCCTGTCCTTGATAACAACCAAACTAACCTGTCCTTGATAACAACAATACTAACCTGTCCTGGATAACAACCATACAAACCTGTCCTTCATAACAACCATACAAACCTGTCCTTCATAACAACCATACTATCCTGTCCTTCATAACAACCAAACTAACCTGTCCTTGATAACAACCATACAAACCTGTCCTTGATAACAACCATACTAACCTGTCCTTCATAACAACCAAACAAACCTGTTCTTGATAACAACCAAACTAACCTGTCCTTGATAACAACCATACTAACCTGTCCTTGATAACAACCATACTAACCTGTCCTGGATAACAACCATACAAACCTGTCCTTGATAACAACCATACAAACCTGTCCTTGATAACAACCAAACTAACCTGTCCTTGATAACAACCAAACTAACCTGTCCTTGATAACAACCATACAAACCTGTCCTTAAATAACAACCATACAAACCTGTCCTTGATAACAACCATACTAACCTGTCCTTGACAACAACCATACTAACCTGTCCTTCATAACAACCATACAAACCTGTCCTTGATAACAACCATACAAACCTGTCCTTGACAACAACCATACTATCCTGTCCTGGATAACAACATTAATGATATAGACAACTAGCCCACATTAATGATATTGACAACTAGACAACTAGCCCACATTAATGATATAGACAACTAGACAACTAGCCCACATTAATGATATAGACAACTATGGACAACTAGCCCACATTAATGATATAGACAACTATGGACAACTAGCCCACATTAATTATATAGACAACTAGACAACTGGCCTACATTAATGATATAGACAACTAGCCCACATTAATGATATTGACAACTAGACAACTAGCCCACATTAATGATATAGACAACTAGACAACTAGCCCACATTAATGATATAGACAACTATGGACAACTAGCCCACATTAATGATATAGACAACTAGCCCACATTAATGATATTGACAACTAGACAACTAGCCCACATTAATGATATAGACAACTAGACAACTAGCCCACATTAATGATATAGACAACTAGACAACTAGCCCACATTAATGATATAGACAACTACGGACAACTAGCCCACATTAATGATATAGACAACTAGCCCACATTAATGATATAGACAACTAGACAACTAGCCCACATTCATGATATAGACAACTAGACAACTAGCCCACATTAATGATATAGACAACTAGCCCACATTAATGATATAGACAACTAGACAACTAGCCCACATTCATGATATAGACTACTAGCCCACATTCATGATATTGACAACTAGACAACTAGCCCACATTCATGATATAGACAACTAGACAACTAGCCCACATTCATGATATAGACAACTAGACAACTAGCCCACATTCATGATATAGACAACTAGACATCTAGCCCACATTCATGATATAGACAACTAGACAACTAGCCCACATTCATGATATAGACAACTAGACAACTAGCCCACATTCATGATATAGACAACTAGACAACTAGCCCACATTCATGATATAGACAACTAGACAACTAGCCCACATTCATGATATAGACAACTAGACATCTAGCCCACATTCATGATATAGACAACTATGGACAACTAGCCCACATTCATGATATAGACAACTATGGACAACTAGCCCACATTCATGATATAGACAACTATGGACAACTAGCCCACATTCATGATATAGATAACTAGACAACTAGCCCACATTAATGATATAGCCAACTAGACAACTAGCCCACATTCATGATATAGACAACTAGACAACTAGCCCACATTCATGATATAGACAACTATGGACAACTAGCCAACATTAATGATATAGACAACTAGACAACTAGCCCACATTAATGATATAGCCAACTAGACAACTAGCCGACATTCATGATATAGACAACTAGACAACTAGCCCACATTCATGATATAGACAACTAGACAACTAGCCCACATTAATGATATAGACATCTAGGGACAACTAGCCCACGTTCATGATATAGACAACTATGGACAACTAGCCCACATTAATGATATAGACAACTATGGACAACTAGCCCACATTCATGATATAGACAACTAGCCCACATTCATGATATAGACAACTAGACAACTAGCCCACATGAATGATATAGACAACTAAGGACAACTAGTCCACATTCATGATATAGACAACTACGGACAACTAGCCCACATTAATGATATAGACAACTAGACAACTAGCCCACATTCATGATATAGACAACTAGACAACTAGCCCACATTCATGATATAGCCAACTATTGACAATTAGCCCACATTCATGATATAGACAACTAGCCCACATTCATGATATAGACAACTATGGACAACAAGCCCACATTCATGATATAGACAACTAGACAACTAGCCCACATTAATGATATAGCCAACTAGACAACTAGCCCACATTCATGATATAGACAACTAGACAAATAGCTCACATTCATGATATAGACAACTAGACAACTAGCCCACATTAATGATATAGACAACTAGACAACTAGCCCACATTAATGATATAGACAACTAGACAACTAGCCCACATTCATGAAATAGACAACTAGACAACAAGCCCACATTCATGATATAGACAACTAGACAACTAGCCCACATTAATGATATAGACAACTAGACAACAAGCCCACATTCATGATATAGACAACTAGACAACTAGCCCACATTCATGATATAGACAACTAGCCCACATTCATGATATAGACAACTAGCCCAGGTGCATGATATAGACAACTAGACAATTAGCCCACATTAATGATATAGACAACTAGACAATTAGCCCACATGATTGATATAGACAACTACGGACAACTAGCCCACATTCATGATATAGACAACTAGACAACTAGCCCACATTCATGATATAGACAACTAGCCCACATTCATGATATAGACAACTAGACAACTAGCCCACATTCATGATATAGACAACTAGACAACTAGCCCACATTCATGATATAGACAACTAGACAATTAGCCCACATGATTGATATAGACAACCACGGACAACTAGCCCACATTAATGATATAGACAACAAGCCCACATTCATGATATAGACAACTATACCAGGTGCATGATATAGACAACTAGACAACTAGCCCACATTGATGATATAGCCAACTATGGACAATTAGCCCACATTGATGATATAGACAATTAGCCCACATTGATGATATAGCCAACTATGGACAATTAGCCCACATTGATGATATAGACAACTATGGACAACTAGCCCACATTCATGATATAGACAACTAGCCCACATTCATGATATAGCCAACTAGACAACAAGCCCACATTCATGATATCGACAGCTATGGACAACAAGCCCACATTCATGATATAGCCAACTAGACAACAAGCCCACATTCATGATATCGACAGCTATGGACAACAAGCCCACATTCATGATATAGGCAACTATGGACAACTAGCCCACATTAATGATATAGACAACTATGGACAACTAGCCCACATTAATGATATAGACAACTATGGACAACTAGCCCACATTCTACATAGAAAACAAGCTAAATAAACTATCTACATTAAACCACATGATTTGTTATTGTGATGTTTTTAGCACAGCCTTGTGACTCACTGAGTTTCCTGTTTGTCTGTGATACTTTCAAGAGGAAGAGGGGGAAGGGGCAAAGTTAGCTCAGAGTAAGTTAGTTTTTCAACTTTCACTTTGTGAGGTGAACTGAACATACTCAACAGTAAAGGTCTGCTATTTTCGCTGTAATCTCTTTGCCCTCTCAATACATTCACCCTCTCTGACCCTCATGTCTCTGACCCTCATGTCTCTGACCCTCATGTCTCTGACCCTCATGTCTCTGGTCTCTGACCCTCATGACTTTGACCCTCATGCCTCTGACCCTCATGACTCTGACCCTCGTGCCTCTGACCCTCGTGCCTCTGACCCTCATGCCTCTGACCCTCATGTCTCTGACCCTCATGCCTCTGACCCTCATGCCTCTGACCCTCGTGCCTCTGACCCTCATGACTCTGACCCTCATGTACTCTGACCCTCATGTACTCTGACCCTCATGCCTCTGACCCTCATGTCTCTGACCCTCATGTACTCTGACCCTCATGCCTCTGACCCTCATGTCTCTGACCCTCATGTCTCTGACCCTCATGTACTCTGACCCTCATGTACTCTGACCCTCATGTCTCTGACCCTCATGTCTCTGACCCTCATGTACTCTGACCCTCATGCCTCTGACCCTCATGCCTCTGACCCTCGTGCCTCTGACCCTCATGCCTCTGACCCTCATGCCTCTGACCCTCATACCTCTGACCCTCATGCCTCTGACCCTCATGCCTCTGATACTGACAGACTACCATTACAGGGACCTAACCCTGACCTGGGACATAGCCCTTTCGTTGTGAGTGTACGTTTTTGTATGAGTCTGTGTTAGTGTGCGTGCATGTGTGTTTGTGTGTACGTGCATGTGTGTATGAACAAAGGCCTTGCTGGCACGCAAGGCAAGGTGTTGAGAGTGAAAGTAAGGTAGGTGTATGTTACTCAACATTGCAATCAGGGCAGTGGTTCACATGGGCAGTGAACAGATTAGAACTGGGATAAGGACAGGAGTAGAGATGGAGAGAGGATGGATATAGAGGAGAGATACCCACAGTACACACTAAGAGAGGAGAGATGGAGAGAGGATGGATATAGAGGAGAGATACCCACAGTACACACTAAGAGAGGAGATATGGAGAGAGGATGGATATAGAGGAGAGATACCCACAGTACACACTAAAGAGGAGAGATATGGGGAGAGGATGGATATAGAGGAGAGATACCCACAGTACACACTAAAAAGAGGAGAGATGGAGAGAGGATATATATAGGAGAAGGAGGGGAAATGGAGAAAAGGAGGAGAAAGAATAAAAGAAGAGATGAGAAGAGGAGAGGATAGGACAGGAGAGAGTGGGAGGAAGGAAAGAGGGATGGAGAGAGGATGGATATAGAGGAGAGGATATGACAGGAGAGAGTGGGAGGAGGGAAAGAGGGATGGAGAGGCGTTGGATAACTGCTAGATAGGGCCAGCTGCAAATTCCAAATGTGGCTACATTGTAAAAATTCATGAAAACAAAAAAAAAGGCCTTAGGAGTTTAGTTAAGGTTGGATCAAGGTTAGAGTTAGGGTTCAAGTCAGATTTTATGAGGAAAAACACTGACCAGCGATAGAGAGTGAAATCTCAAGGGTAAGGCGGGCCAACCAAACTCTTAACAGAAAAGCAGCCTACTGGTTTATGACACGTGTCCACTTCTCATTTAAAATGTGTCCTTTTGGCACATACTTTGCCTCCATAGTAACAGGCACACCTACACAATTGCACATACACAGGTTTCTCTGAAATGCCCACAGAATGCCTGTTCTGATAGTACCATATCCTGTTTTTTGAGACCCTATGACTAAGCTGAAAGCCTTGAACAACACACACACACACACACACACACACACACACACACACACACACACACACACACACACACACACACACACGTTTCTTGGAAACGTCTCTGTTCTGGTAAAACAGCAGTAGAGGGTGTAGTCACTAGTTTGAAGCCAACAGAAGAGTTGGATCTGAGATCAATCTTTGTCTTCTCCTCCAACTAACCAGAGTTTCATTGAGGACTGGAGCTGATGAACTACAGAACACAGCTTTTCTAAGAACATCCAGGAAGAAGAGAAGAAAGACGGTAAGAACTTTTCTTCACAAATGTATTTACAAATGAACACATTTTAGCAACACCATAAAGATGTCATAGCATCGCCACGGAAACAATAACAAAAGGGACTTTTACAAAAACACAACTTTTACTGTAAAGAAAAGAAATGCTGAGACAACTTGTCGTTCCCATGTCTGTCCTTACTGAGATTAAATGTCCTTACTGAGATTAAATGTCCTTACTGAGATTAAATGTCCTTACTGAGATTAAATGTCCTTACTGAGATTAAATGTCCTTACTGAGATTAAATGTCCTTACTGAGATTAAATGTCCTTACTGAGATTAAATGTCCTTACTGAGATTAAATGTCCTTACTGAGATTAAATGTCCTTACTGAGATTAAATGTCCTTACTGAGATTAAATGTCCTTACTGAGATTAAATGTCCTTACTGAGATTAAATGTCCTTACTGAGATTAAATGTCCTTACTGAGATTAAATGTCCTTACTGAGATTAAATGTCCTTACTGAGATTAAATGTCCTTACTGAGATTAAATGTCCTTACTGAGATTAAATGTCCTTACTGAGATTAAATGTCCTTACTGAGATTAAATGTCCTTACTGAGATTAAATGTCCTTACTGAGATTAAATGTCCTTACTGAGATTAAATGTCCTTACTGAGATTAAATGTCCTTACTGAGATTAAATGTCCTTACTGAGATTAAATGATGAGACAACTTGTCGTTCCCATGTCTGTCCTTACTGAGATTAAATGTCCTTACTGAGATTAAATGTCCTTACTGAGATTAAATGACTAGACCACAATATGGCATTAATGACTTCCCTCTATCACTGATTAAAAAATATATATATTTGAATCATAAATTACACACAAGGTCGAACCGAAACACCTGTAACCCGACCCCTCTGAGTGCGTGCCACATTGGGCACCTGGGGAGCAGTTGTTGTGGTGGGGTTCACTGCCTTGCTTCACCTTGTCGGCTCGGGGATTAGGACTACACTCTAACAAATAAGGGTTCCATAAGAGCTTTTTTGGTTGTCCACGTAGCAGAACCCTTTTTGGTTCCAGATACAGAACCATATGTGGAAAGGGTTCTACCTGAAACCTAAAGGAGTTCTTCAAAGGGTTATCCTATGGGGACAGCCTAAGAACCCTTTAAGGTTCTAGATAGCACCTTTCTTTCTAAGAGTGTATAAAACTTCAGGTTCCTGTCCCAACACTCTAACCACCAGGCTACCTGCCACCCTTAGTTGTTGTATTAACGTAAGGGAAGCAGGTCTCAGTGCTAGAGTCAAACAGTATTTACTAAATGGCAGCTGATCCAGTTCCAGCTGTTGCAGGTATGAGGGCATTTACAAATGTATTGAAAAAGGCCTTTGTAAAAAAGACTAATATACCCTTGATGTTCCTTATGACACACAAATACCCCATTTGTAAAGCATTTGATGAGCTGGATGTGTGTATCTGAAAGCAGAGTGGCTGGATGTAAAGCAACTACTAATGCAGAAACTCTACAGTCTAAGTGTTGTTTGATAATCCACTCCGTTTTTATTGAACATTCCACCTAAATCTACACACATTTAACACTTTTCACCACATTTGACCTTTGACCTGTTGAAAATGGTATTAGAAATCCAAAATGACCTTGTATCACAGCAAACATGTTTTATCTAGCATCGATGACAGTCGTGATAAGCAGAAATAAATCCCAGCACTTTTTCCAGGTTGACTGGTCTACTATAAGATTACTAAGGGATTAAGTTTCAATTTGAGCTGTCCTCATGGTACCAGTAGAGTATGACGAGGGAGACAGCTGTCCTCATGGTACCAGTAGAGTATGACGAGGGAGACAGCTGTCCTCATGGTACCAGTAGAGTATGACGAGGGAGACAGCTGTCCTCATGGTACCAGTAGAGTATGACGAGGGAGACAGCTGTCCTCATGGTACCAGTAGAGTATCACGAGGGAGACAGCTGTCCTCATGGTACCAGTAGAGAGATGAGGGAGACAGCTGTCCTCATGGTACCAGTAGAGAGATGAGGGAGACAGCTGTCCTCATGGTACCAGTAGAGAGATGAGGGAGACAGCTGTCCTCATGGTACCAGTAGAGAGATGAGGGAGACAGCTGTCCTCATGGTACCAGTAGAGAGATGAGGGAGACAGCTGTCCTCATGGTACCAGTAGAGAGATGAGGGAGACAGCTGTCCTCATGGTACCAGTAGATAGATGATGGAGACAGCTGTCCTCATGGTACCAGTAGAGAGAGATGAGGGAGACAGCTGTGCTCATGATACCAGTAGAGAGATGAGGGAGACAGCTGTCCTCATGGTACCAGTAGATAGATGATGGAGACAGCTGTCCTCATGGTACCAGTAGAGAGAGATGAGGGAGACAGCTGTGCTCATGATACCAGTAGAGAGATGAGGGAGACAGCTGTCCTCATGGTACCAGTAGATAGATGATGGAGACAGCTGTCCTCATGGTACCAGTAGGGAGATGAGGGAGACAGCTGTCCTCATGGTACCAGTAGATAGAGATAAGGGAGACAGCTGTCCTCATGTTACCAGTAGAGAGAGATGAGGGAGACAGCTGTCCTCATGGTACCGGTAGATAGAGAAGAGGGAGACAGCTGTCCTCATGGTACCAGTAGAGAGAGATGAGGGAGACAGCTGTCCTCATGGTACCAGTGGAGAGAGATGAGGGAGACAGCTGTCCTCATGGTACCAGTAGAGACAGATGAGGGAGACAGCTGTCCTCATGGTACCAGTAGAGAATGATGAGGGAGACAGCTGTCCTCATGGTACCAGTAGAGAGAAATGAGGGAGGCAGTTGTCCTCATGGTACCAGTAGAGAGAGATGAGGGAGACAGCTGTCCTCATGGTACCAGTAGAGAGAGATGAGGGAGGCAGTTGTCCTCATGGTACCAGTAGAGAGAGATGAGGGAGGCAGTTGTCCTCATGGTACCAGTAGAGAGAGATGAGGGAGGCAGTTGTCCTCATGGTACCAGTAGAGAGAGATGAGGGAGACAGCTGTCCTCATGGTACCAGTAGAGAGAAATGAGGGAGGCAGTTGTCCTCATGGTACCAGTAGAGAGAGATGAGGGAGGCAGTTGTCCTCATGGTACCAGTAGAGAGAGATGAGGGAGACAGTTGTCCTCATGGTACCAGTAGAGAGAGATGAGGGAGGCAGCTGTCCTCATGGTACCAGTAGAGAAGAGGGAGACAGCTGTCCTCATGGTACCAGTAGAGAGAGATGAGGGAGACAGTTGTCCTCATGGTACCAGTAGAGAGAGATGAGGGAGACAGCTGTCCTCATGGTACCAGTAGAGAGAGATGAGGGAGGCAGTTGTCCTCATGGTACCAGTAGAGAGAGATGAGGGAGGCAGTTGTCCTCATGGTACCAGTAGAGAGAGATGAGGGAGACAGCTGTCCTCATGGTACCAGTAGAGAGAAATGAGGGAGGCAGTTGTCCTCATGGTACCAGTAGAGAGAGATGAGGGAGACAGCTGTCCTCATGGTACCAGTAGAGAGAGATGAGGGAGGCAGTTGTCCTCATGGTACCAGTAGAGAGAGATGAGGGAGGCAGTTGTCCTCATGGTACCAGTAGAGAGAGATGAGGGAGACAGTTGTCCTCATGGTACCAGTAGAGAGAGATGAGGGAGGCAGCTGTCCTCATGGTACCAGTAGAGAGAGATGAGGGAGACAGCTGTCCTCATGGTACCAGTAGAGAGAGATGAGGGAGACAGTTGTCCTCATGGTACCAGTAGAGAGAGATGAGGGAGACAGCTGTCCTCATGGTACCAGTAGAGAGAGATGAGGGAGGCAGTTGTCCTCATGGTACCAGTAGAGAGAGATGAGGGAGGCAGTTGTCCTCATGGTACCAGTAGAGAGAGATGAGGGAGGCAGTTGTCCTCATGGTACCAGTAGAGAGAGATGAGGGAGGCAGTTGTCCTCATGGTACCAGTAGAGAGAGATGAGGGAGACAGTTGTCCTCATGGTACCAGTAGAGAGAGATGAGGGAGGCAGCTGTCCTCATGGTACCAGTAGAGAGAGATGAGGGAGACAGTTGTCCTCATGGTACCAGTAGAGAGAGATGAGGGAGGCAGTTGTCCTCATGGTACCAGTAGAGAGAGATGAGGGAGGCAGTTGTTCTCATGGTACCAGTAGAGAGATAATTTTTATTTGTACCATTTATATTTGTAAATCGACCAATGAAATCAAACCACAACCATCCAAATCAAACCACAACCATCCATCCTCCCTTCCATGAACCATCCATAGACACCTGTGTGTGTCCTTTCAAACTATATAAACTAGGTGGTTCGAGCCCCGAATGCTGATTGGTGGTATATCAGACCATAAAACATGGGTATGATTCCAAAAATATTTGTTCTGTACTAATTACATTGGTAACCCGTTTATGATAGGCGCGATGCGTCCCAAAGAAGTTCACTTCCTTAGAAATGAGTTCTTTCATTTCTTGATATCTTCTTTCGATGTCTTGTGTATTGGCATTGTGTTTTGCGTGACATTCTACTGCACTGTTGGAGCCAGTAACATAATTTTTTTTTTGTACAATGACATTGTTAGGGAATGTACTTCAGTTATACCACATAGCATTACTCAATTATAGCTACTATTATTGCATTTTTGGGGGATTACTCTTTTTTTATAGGTATAAAAAAAGGTATCTCACAGGTATCTCATTCCACGCAGGGCTGAGTGTCTACAGCAGGGCAGTCCAACCCTCTTCCTGGAGATCTACTGTCCTGTTGGTTTCCAGTCCAACCCTCTTCCTGGAGATCTACTGTCCTGTTGGTTTCCAGTTCAACCCTCTTCCTGGAGATCTACTGTCCTGTTGGTTTCCAGTCCAACCCTCTTCCTGGAGATCTACTGTCCTGTTGGTTTCCAGTCCAACCCTCTTCCTGGGGATCTACTGTCCTGTTGGTTTCCAGTCCAACCCTCTTCCTGGAGATCTACTGTCCTGTTGGTTTCCAGTCCAACCCTCTTCCTGGAGATCTACTGTCCTGTTGGTTTCCAGTTCAACCCTCTTCCTGGAGATCTACTGTCCTGTTGGTTTCCAGTCCAACCCTCTTCCTGGAGATCTACTGTCCTGTTGGTTTCCAGTCCAACCCTCTTCCTGGAGATCTACTGTCCTGTTGGTTTCCAGTCCAACCCTCTTCCTGGAGATCTACTGTCCTGTTGGTTTCCAGTTCAACCCTCTTCCTGGAGATCTACTGTCCTGTTGGTTTCCAGTCCAACCCTCTTCCTGGAGATCTACTGTCCTGTTGGTTTCCAGTTCAACCCTCTTCCTGGAGATCTACTGTCCTGTTGGTTTCCAGTCCAACCCTCTTCCTGGAGATCTACTGTCCTGTTGGTTTCCAGTTCAACCCTCTTCCTGGAGATCTACTGTCCTGTTGGTTTCCAGTCCAACCCTCTTCCTGGAGATCTACTGTCCTGTTGGTTTCCAGTCCAACCCTCTTCCTGGGGATCTACTGTCCTGTTGGTTTCCAGTCCAACCCTCTTCCTGGAGATCTACTGTCCTGTTGGTTTCCAGTCCAACCCTCTTCCTGGAGATCTACTGTCCTGTTGGTTTCCAGTTCAACCCTCTTCCTGGAGATCTACTGTCCTGTTGGTTTCCAGTCCAACCCTCTTCCTGGAGATCTACTGTCCTGTTGGTTTCCAGTCCAACCCTCTTCCTGGAGATCTACTGTCCTGTTGGTTTCCAGTCCAACCCTCTTCCTGGAGATCTACTGTCCTGTTGGTTTCCAGTTCAACCCTCTTCCTGGAGATCTACTGTCCTGTTGGTTTCCAGTCCAACCCTCTTCCTGGAGATCTACTGTCCTGTTGGTTTCCAGTTCAACCCTCTTCCTGGAGATCTACTGTCCTGTTGGTTTCCAGTCCAACCCTCTTCCTGGAGATCTACTGTCCTGTTGGTTTCCAGTTCAACCCTCTACCTGGAGATCTACTGTCCTGTTGGTTTCCAGTCCAACCCTCTTCCTGGAGATCTACTGTCCTGTTGGTTTCCAGTTCAACCCTCTTCCTGTAGATCTACTGTCCTGTTGGTTTCCAGTCCAACCCTCTTCCTGGGGATCTACTGTCCTGTTGGTTTCCAGTTCAACCCTCTTCCTGGAGATCTACTGTCCTGTTGGTTTCCAGTTCAACCCTCTTCCTGGAGATCTACTGTCCTGTTGGTTTCCAGTCCAACCCTCTTCCTGGAGATCTACTGTCCTGTTGGTTTCCAGTTCAACCCTCTTCCTGGAGATCTACTGTCCTGTTGGTTTCCAGTCCAACCCTCTTCCTGGAGATCTACTGTCATGTTGGTTTCCAGTTCAACCCTCTTCCTGGAGATCTACTGTCCTGTTGGTTTCCAGTCCAACCCTCTTCCTGGAGATCTACTGTCCTGTTGGTTTCCAGTTCAACCCTCTTCCTGGAGATCTAGTGTCCTGTTGGTTTCCAGTTCAACCCTCTTCCTGGAGATCTACTGTCCTGTTGGTTTCCAGTTCAACCCTCTTCCTGGAGATCTACTGTCCTGTTGGTTTCCAGTTCAACCCTCTTCCTGGAGATCTACTGTCCTGTTGGTTTCCAGTCCAACCCTATTCCTGGAGATCTACTGTCCTGTTGGTTTCCAGTTCAACCCTCTACCTGGAGATCTACTGTCCTGTTGGTTTCCAGTTCAACCCTCTTCCTGGACACCTACTGCCCTGTTGGTTTCCAGTTCAACCCTCTTCCTGGAGATCTACTGTCCTGTTGGTTTCCAGTTCAACCCTCTTCCTGGAGATCTACTGTCCTGTTGGTTTCCAGTCCAACCCTCTTCCTGGAGATCTACTGTCCTGTTGGTTTCCAGTTCAACCCTCTTCCTGGAGATCTACTGTCCTGTTGGTTTCCAGTTCAACCCTCTTCCTGGAGATCTACTGTCCTGTTGGTTTCCAGTTCAACCCTCTTCCTGGAGATCTACTGTCCTGTTGGTTTCCAGTCCAACCCTCTTCCTGGAGATCTACTGTCCTGTTGGTTTCCAGTTCAACCCTCTTCCTGGAGATCTACTGTCCTGTTGGTTTCCAGTCCAACCCTCTTCCTGGGGATCTACTGTCCTGTTGGTTTCCAGTTCAACCCTCTTCCTGGAGATCTACTGTCCTGTTGGTTTCCAGTCCAACCCTCTTCCTGGAGATCTACTGTCCTGTTGGTTTCCAGTTCAACCCTCTAC